>NC_072379.2:18187500-18460000 GCF_028885625.2 Pongo pygmaeus | reverse complement strand
TCAGTGATTTAGTAATGAAGTCTTTTCCCATGCCTATGTCCTGAATGGTATTGCCTAGGTTTTCTTCTAGGATTTTTATGGTTTTAGGTATTATCAAGGTCTTTCATCCATCTTGAGTTAATTTTTGTAAAAGGTGTGAGGAAGGGATCCAGTTTCAGCTTTCTGCATATGGCTAGCCAGTTTTTCCAAACACCATTTATTAAATAGGGAATCCTTTCCCTATTGCTTGTTTTTTTCAGGTTTGTCAAAGATCAGATGGTTGTAGATGTGTGATGTTATTTCTGAGGCCTTTGTTCTGTTCCATTAGTCTATATATCCATTTTGGTACCAGTACCATGCTGTTTTTGTTACTGTAGCCTTGTAATATAGTTTGAAATCAGGTAGCGTGATGCCTCCAGCTTTGTTCTTTTTGCTTAGGATTGTCTTGGCTATGCCATCTCATTTTTGGTTCCATATGAAATTTAAAGTAGTTTTTTCCAATTCTGTGAAGAAATTCAGTGGTAGCTTGATGGGGATAGAATTGAATCTATAAATTACTTTGGGCAGTATGGCCATTTTCATGACATTGATTCTTCCTATCCATGAACATGGAATGTTTTTTCATTTGTTTGTGTCCTATCTTATTTCCTTGAGCAGTGGATTGTAGTTCTCCTTGAAGAGGTCCTTCACATCCCTTGTAAGTTGTATTCCTAGGTATTTTATTCTCTTTGTAGCAACTGTGAATGGGAGTTCACTCATGATTTGGCTCTCTGTTTGTCTGTTATTGGTGTATAGGAATGCTGGTGGTTTTTGCACATTGATTTTGTATCCTGAGACTTTGCTGAAGTTGCATATTAGCTTAAGGAGATTTTTGGGCTGAGATGATGGGGTTTTCTAAGTACATAATCATGTCATCTGCAAACAGAGACAATTTGACTTCCTCTTCTCCTAATTGAATACCCTTTCTTTCTTTCTTTCTTTCTCTTTCCTGATTTCCCTGGCCATAACTTCCAATACTATGTTGAATAGGAGTGGTGAGAGAGGGCATCCTTGTCTTGTGCCAGTTTTCAAAGGGAATCATTCCAGTTTTTGCCCATTCAGTATGATATTGGCTGTGTGTTTGTTATAAATGGCTCTTATTATGTTAAGATACATTCCCTCGATATCTAGTTTATTGAGAGTTTTTAGCATGAAAGGCTGTTGAATTTTGTCAAATGCCTTTTCTGCATCAATTGAGATAATCATGCGGTTTTTGTCCTTGGTTCTGTTTATGCGATGGATTACGTTTACTGATTTGCGTATGTTGAACCAGCCTTGCAGCACAGGTATGAAGTCGATTTGATTGTGGTGGATAAAGCTTTTTGATGTGCTGCTGGATTCAGTTTGCCAGTATTTTATTGAGGATTTTCACATTGATGTTCATCAGGGATATTGGCCTAAAATTTTCTTTTTTTGTTGTGTCTCTGCCAGGTTTTGGTATCAGGATGATGCTGGCTTCATAAAATGAGTTAGGGAGGATTCTCTCATTTTCTATTGTTTGGAATACTTTCAGAAGGAATGGTACCAGCTCCTCTTTGTACCTCTGGTAGAATTTGGGTGTGAATCCATCTGGTCCTGGACTTCCTTTGGTTGGTAGGCTATTAATTGCCTCAATTTCAGAACTTGTTATTGGTCTATTCAGGGATTCAACCTATTCCTGGTTTAGTCTTGGGAGGGTGTACGTGTCCAGGAATGTATCCATGTCTTCTAGATTTTCTAGTTAATTTGCATAGAGGTGTTTATAGTATTCTCTGATTGTAGTTTGTATTTCTGTGGGATCAGTGATAATATCCCCTTTACCATTTTTTATTGTGTCTATTTAATTCTTCCCTCTTCTTTGTTAGTCTGGCTAGCAGTCTATTTTGTTGATCTTTAAAAAAAAAAACAACAGCTCCTGGATTCATTGTTTTTTTTGAAGAGTTTTTCGTGTTTCTGTCTCCTTCAGTTCTCCTCTGATCTTAGTTATTTCTTCTCTTCTGCTAGCTTTTGAATGTATTTGCTCTTGCTTCTCTAGTTCTTTTAATTTTGATGTTAGGGTGTCGATTTTAGATCTTTCCTGCTTTCTCTTGTGGACATTTAGTGCTATAAATTTCCCTCTACACACTGCTTTAAGTGTGTCCCAGAGATTCTGGTACATTGTGTCTTTGTTCTCGTTGGTTTCAAAGAAGATCTTTATTTCTGCCTTCATTTCGTTATGTACCCAGTAGTCATTCAGGAGCAGGTTGTTCAGTTTCCATGTAGTTGTGCAGTTTTGAGTGAGTTTATTAATCCTGAATTCTAATTTGATTGCCCTGTGATCTGAGAGACTGTTATGATTTCCTTTCTTTTGCATTTGCTGAGGAGTGTTTTACTTCCAATTATGTGGTCAATTTTAGAATAAGTGTGATGTGGTGCTGAGAAGAATGTATATTCTGTCAGTTTGGGGTGGAGAGTTCTGTAGATGTCTATTAGGTCTGCTTGGTCCAGAGCTGAGTTCAAGTCTTGGATATCCTTGTTAATTTTCTGTCTCATTGATCTCTCTAGTGTTGACAGTGGGGTGTTAAAGTCTCCCATTATTATTGTGTGTGAGTCTAAGTCTCTTTGTAGGGCTCTAAGAACTTGCTTTATGAATCTAGGTGCTCCTGTATTGGGTGCATATATATTTAGGATAGTTAGCTCTTCTTGTTGCATTGATCCCCTTATCATTATGTAATGCCCTTCTTTGTCTCTTTTGATTTTTGTTGACTTAAAGTCTGTTTTATCAGAGACTAGGATTCCAACCCTTGCTTTTTTTTTGCTTTCCATTTGCATGGTAAATATTCCTCCATCACTTTATTTAGAGCCTATGTGTGTCTTTGCACATGAGATGGGTCTCCTGAATACAGTACACTGATGGGTCTTGACTCTTTATCCAATTTGCCAGTCTGTGTCTTTTAATTGGGGCATTTAACCCATTTACATTTATGGTTAATATTGTTATGTGTGAATTTGATCCTGTCATTATGATGCTAGCTGGTTATTTTTCCATTAGTAGATGCGATTTTTTCATGGTGTCAATGGTCTTTACAATTTGGCATGTTTTTGCAGTGGCTGGTACCAGTCATTCCTTTCCATGTTTAGTGCTTCCTTCAGGAGCTCTTGTAAGGCAGGCCTGGTGGTGACAAAATCTCAGTATTTTCTTGTCTCTAAAGGATTTTATTTCTCCTTCGCTTATGAAGCTTAGTTTGGCTGGATAGGAAATTCTGGGTTGAAAATTCTTTTCTTTAAGAATGTTGAATATTGGCCCCCCACTCTCTTCTGGCTTGTAGGGTTTCTGCCAAGAGATCTGCTGTTAGTCTGATGGGCTTCCCTTTGTGGGTAACCTGACCTTTCTCTCTGGCTGACCTTAACATTTTTTCCTTCATTTCAACCTTGGAGAATCTGACGATTATATGTCTTGGGGTTGCGCTTCTCGAGGAATATCTTTGTGGTGCTCTCTGTATTTCCTGAATTTGAATGTTGGCCTGCCTTGCTAGGTTGGGGAGGTTCTCCTGGATAATATTCTGAAGAGTGTTTTCCAACTTGGTTCCATTCTCCCCGTCACTTTCAGGTATAACAATCAAATGTATATTTGGCCTTTTCACATAGTCCCATATTTCTTGGAGGCTTTGTTCCTTTCTTTTCACTCTTTTTTCTCTAATCTTGTTTTCTTGCTTTCATTGAGTTGATCTTCAATCTCTGGTATCCTTTCTTCCACTTGATCAATTCGTCTGTTGATACTTGTATATGCTTCAAGAAGTTCTCGTGCTGTGTTTTTCAGCTCCATCAGGTCATTTATGTTCTTCCCTAAACTGGTTATTCTAGTTAGCAATTTGTCTAACCTTTTTTCAAGGTTCTTAGCTTCCTTGCATTGAGTTAGAACATGCTCCTTTAGCTCGGAGGAGTTTGTTATTACCCACCTTCTGAAGCCTACTTCTGTCAATTCGTCAAACTCATTCTCCATCCAGTTTTGTTCCCTTGCTGACAAGGAGTTGTGATCCTTTAGAGGAGAAGAGGCATTCTGGTTTTTAGAGTTTTCAGCCTTTTTGCACTGGTTTCTCCCCATCTTCGTGGATTTATCTACCTTTGGCCTTTGATGTTGGTGACCTTCAGATGGGGTCTCTAAGTAGACGTCCTTTTTGTTGATTGCTACTATTCCTTTCTGTTTTGTTAGTTTTCCTTCTAACAGACTCCTCTTCTGCAGGTCTGCTGGAGTTTGCTGGAGGTCCACTCCAGACCCTGTTTTCCGGGGTATCACCAGTGGAGGCTGCAGAATAGCAAAGATTGCTGCCTGTTCCTTCCTCTGGAAGCTTTGTCCAAGAGGGGTACCCACCAGATGCCAGCGAGAACTCTTTTGTATGATGTGTCTGTTGGCCCTACTGGGAGGTGTCTCCCAGTCAGGATACACGGGGGTCAGGGACCCACTTGAGGAGGCAGCCTGTCCCTTATCAGAGCTTGAACACCGTGCTGGGAGATCCACTGCTCTCTTAAGAACTGTCAGGCAGGGACGTTTAAGTCTGCTGAAACTGCGCCCACAGCCGCCCCTTCCCCCAGGTGCTCTGTCCCAGGGAGATAAGGGTTTTATCTATAAGTCCCAGACTGGGGCTGCTGCCTTTTTCTCAGAGCTGCCCTGCCCAGAGAGGAGGAAATCTAGACAGGCAGTCTGGCTTCAGCGGCCTTGTTGAGCTGCAGTGGGCTCCGCCCAGTTCGAACTTCCCAGGGCTTTGTTTACACTGTGAGGGTAAAACCACCTACTCAAGCCTCAGCAATGGTGAACGCCCCTCCCTCCACCAAGCTCAAGTGTTGCAGGTCGACCTCAGACTGCTATGCTAGCAATGAGAATTTCAAGCCAGTGGATCTTAGCTTGCTGGGCTCCATGGGAGTGGGACCTGCTGAGACAGGCCCCGGAGGCAATCTCCTGGTCTGCCAGTTGTGAAGACCATGAGAAAAGTGCAGTATCTGGGCCGGATTGCACTGTTCCTCCTGATCCAGTCTCTCAAAGCTTCCCTTGGCTAGGAAAGGGAAATCCCCCTACCCCTTGCACTTCCAAGATGAGGCGACACCCCACCCTGCTTTGTCTCACCCTCTGTGGGCTGTACCCACTGTCCAACCAGTCCCAATGAGATGAACTGGGTACTTCACTTGGAAATGCAGAAATCACCTGCTTTCTGTGTTGATCTTGCTGGGAGCTGCAGACGAGAGCTGTTCCTATTTGGCCATCTTGCCAGCAAGTCCCACACGGAGCCTTTTCTACACTAAAGTTTCTTTCCATTTGCCACCAGACTGGGCTTTGTCCCTCACTCTCTGGATGCCAGGCAGTGTCTGGTGTGTCTTTACACTCTTGCTGTCCTCTGCCATCTGCATGCCAGAGCCACCTTTATAAGCATTTTCATTAACTTCTACCTGAGTAACACAGGAAACTGTGGATGCCTTCCTTTGGGCTGGGAGTTTCCTAGCATAGGGGAGGTTCCCCTCACACTGTTTGTGCACCTCCGGCAGGCCCTGCAGCTCAGGCAGACTGCTTCAGCCTGAGCGGGAGGGAGGTTAGGGTCAGGAGTGTTAGGCGGCTTAGAGGAGTTGGCTTGTGGCTTACTTCCTGCAGTCATTAGGAGGTAAAGAGGGGCAGACCCCTACCACCAACACAGGGCATAATCTATTTCCTCCTGGGAGACAGGACTCTTGACATTAATACGTTCTACTAAAAGCTGACAAATCTATTCCTTATTTGACCCAAACTTTGGCCAGAAAACTGAGGATCTGAGGATTGGTTCTTGGGTCCAAATAAAACAACAATATTTTATTATCTGTTGCTTTTTTTTAATGTTTGATCCTTTGTAGTTCTTCTTTTACTAGGGGTATTTCCCGTCCTGGAAGTTAATGGGGGCTCGATCTCTCATATTAGACATTTTTTTTGCACCTTCCTCTTGGAGGTTAATGGGGGCTCAATTTCTCATATTAGACATGTCTTGTACCCCTTTCCCTGGAGACTCAACCCCACTACTGGAGATTCCTTGCACCTTCACACACTTTCAATCTCCAAGATAACCCGACCACCAAAGAATACTTCACCACCCCCACGGCTTTTCTTGCCTTGGTATGTCCTGACCAAAGAATACCTCACCGCCCCCGTGGCTTTTCTTGCCTTGGTATATCCCAACCAAAGAATACTTCACTTCCCCTGCAGCTTTTCTTGCCTTGGTCCGGAACACCAGGGAAATACTTTGCCGGCTCCCATGGCCTTTCTTACCTCGGTCTGTGCACAGAGTTACCTGATCGCGGCGGTAACTGAAGCCCTTTTCTTCCTGCATTGCTGAGAGTCCAGGTTTATTCATCGCACTGAGGCTGCCACAACAAGGCAGCGGGACGCGTCTCCTCATGAGAGGCGATCAGAGACCCTTTCCCAGGGGAGGATTAGCTTCCCCATACGGGCCACTAAATTTGTTGGAAATAAATGCTCAGTGCCACAAAGAAGAACCAGCACTGAGACAAAAATTCTCTCAGCAAGGCAATTTACTCCCATAGGAGGGTGCATCTCACAGATGCAGCAATGGCGAGAGCACCCAGAACAAAGGAAAGCAGGGGTTTTAATTATTTCTAACGCAGCTTCTGCTTCTGTGTCTTTCCCCTATTGGCTAGGGTTGGACCCCACAGTCTAGTCCCGATTGGCTAAACATTTAAACTTTCTTAGACAAGGTTGGCACATAAGGGGAGTGAGAAGAGAGAGAAGGGGGGTCACTTACGGGTGTACTAGGAAGGGAACCTATTCCCTAATAAGGAAAGGAATGTGGACTGGGGTTGTAGCAAGTTCAGGCATGCCTAGGCATATTGAGACAAGTTGGGGTGCAGCAAAGGCAAGGGGGTGTTTGGAATTATAGGATGGAGAACAGGGAAACTCGATAAGCTGTTTGAAGAGGGAACCTAACTGTATTTAACAAACCAGAACGTTTAATTAACGAAGTTGTAACTTTTATTAAGTGTTTCATAGCATTTCAGTTTTGCAGCCTTCTTTTTATTCTCATTTCTGCAGGCTCCCAACAGCTCTGGTCTTGGGCCCTGCATCCACTGGGCTTGATGCTCCTAGTGGGAGGTTCCTGACCTCAAAGTCCCCCTTCACTGCCCCATGACGAGAGAGACTGGGAGCTGCTGGTAGAGGTAGGAAGGCTGTAAGTGTGCCCAGTGGGTAAAGGAAATGGGCCAGGGCTGTTTTCTGGACAGTGAGAATGACAGTGACTTCAGGTCAGAGTAGTTCAGTTGGTGAGAAGCCAGGGTACACTTCCCCAAGTCCTCAGAAGAAGAAGGAGAGGAGAGGAGGCTGGTAACCTGATCATTGGGTCAACCATGACATAGCTCTCATGGGACCATCTCCAAGCTCTGCTGTAGGCAGAGGGGAGGCCAGAATCAAAGTCCTGTCCTCTCCTTCAGGGAAGCGTCATTTGGAAGGAGGGATAGGTCCTAGGTCACATGGGACTGTGCACAGAGTTGTCCCTGGAGCCCAGAGATCACAGCACCAGGCCCAGTCCAACCTAGAGAAAGAGGACTCAGTGCCTTGGGGACACTGGGAGGAGCAAAGGGCTCAGATGTGGGCCTAAGACAGATCTGGGTTGGTGTCTTGGCTGGTTCTTTATGAGCTGTGGCCTCGGACATGTTTCTGAACCTTGGCTTTCCTTCATATAGAAAATGAGAATAAATCAGAGTTGCTAGAAGGTGTTGGGGGCCCATTAAAACAGATTACTGAGCTTGGCAGTTTCTCAAAAAGTGACACAGAATTTCTATGTGGTCCAGCAATTCCGCTCCTAGGGCTATGCCCTGGAGAACTGAAAATAGGAACTCAAACAAATACATGTGCCCAAACATTCATAGCAGCACTAGTCACGATAGCCAGGAAGTGGAAACTACCCAAATATCCATCCACTGAGGAATGAATAAGCAAAATGTGGCCTATCCCTACAATGCAGCACCATTCACCATAAAAAGAAATGAAATTCTGATCCATGGAATGACATGGATGAACCCTGAGGACATTATGCTAAGTGGAATCAGCCAGACACAAAAGGACACAGACTATATGATATAGTTTGGATCTGTGTCCGCACTCAAATCTCATATTGAATTGTAATTTCCAGTTTTGGAGATGAAGGTGAGTGGATCATGGAAGCAGACCTTTCTCATGGAGGATTTAGCCCTTGGTACTGTCCTTGCAATAGTGAGTGAGTTCTCATGAGATCTGGTTGTTTAAAAGTGTGTAGCACCCCCCTCACTCTCCTGCTCCTGCTTTTCACTGTGTGAGATGCCTGCTCCACACCCCCCACCTTCCACCGTCATTGCAAGCTCCCCGAGGCCTTCCCAGAAGCAGATACCGCCATGCTTCCTGTACAGCCTGAAGAACTGTGAGCCAATTACACCCCTTTTCTTATTGATTACTCAGTCTCAGATATTTCTTTATAGCAATGCAAAAACCAACTAATTCACTATATAATTCCACTTATGTGAGGTACCTAGAATAGGCAAATTCATACAGACAGTAAGTAGAATAAAGGTTACCAGGGGACAGGGGGAGGGGAGGATGAGTTATCATCTGTTGGGTACAGTGTTTCTGGTTGGGATGATGAAATAGCTTTGGACATAGTGATTGCACAACATTGTGAATGTACTTAATGTCACTGAATTACAGTCTCAAACATGGTTAAAATGATAGATTGTATGTTATATATATTTTACCACAATATAAATTAATGGATAAAAATATAGTAAAGGAGGCTGGACGCGGTGGCTCACGCCTGTAATCCCAGCACTTTGGGAGGCTGAGGTGGGTGGATCACGAGGTCAGGAGATTGAGACCATCCTGGCTAACAAGGTGAAACCCCGTCTCTACTAAAAATACAAAAATTAGCCTGGCGTGGTGGTGGGCGCCTATAGTCCCAGCTACTCGGGAGGCTGAGGCAGGAGAATGGCGTGAACCCGGGAGGCGGAGCTCACAGTGAGCTGAGATTGTGCCACTGCACTCCAGCCTGGGCAACTGAGCGAGACTGCATCTCAAAAACAAACAAACAAAAGAACTATGCATGGATTTCAAAATCTTTTTATACCAAAAAAAACTTGTACTAACTTGTTATAACATGTCTGAACAGGATCTAGTTTGAGTCATTAAGAAAGATAAGGCCAGGCATGGTGGCTCACGCCTGTAATCCCAGCACTTTGGGAGGCCGAGGTAGACAGATCTCCTGAGGTCAGGAGTTCGAGACCAACCTGCACAACATGGCGAAACCCTGTCTCTACTAAAAATACAAAAAATTAACCAGGCGTGGTGGTGGGCACCTGTAATCCCAGCTACTCAGGAGGCTGAGGCAGGAGAATCACTTGAACCCAGGAGCCAGATGTTACAGTGAGCCGAGGTCACACAACTGCACTTCAGCCTGGGTGATAAGAGCAAAACTCCATCTCAAAAAAAAGATAAAACATCAGTTTGAAAAGCGCCCCTATCAGAGCACATGAATTCTGCTAAAATTGAAGCAAGAACAAACATCAAATTTATGGAGAAAGTTGGATGCATTGGCTCTCACCTGTAACCTCAGATACTCAGGAGACTGAGGCTGGAGAATTGCTTTGTGTCCTTGGATGAGACAATGTTTTCCTTTATAGGACACCAAAAGCACAAGCAACCAAAGAGAGATAAATTGGACTTCACCAAATTTTGTTTGGGGGTGGAGGAGTCTCACTCTGTGAGTGAGGCTGGAGTGCAATGGTATGATCTTGGCTCACTGCAACCTCCACCTCCCAGATTCAAGCAATTCTCCTGCCTCAGCCTCCCAAGTGGCTGGGACTACAGGGGCACATGACCACACCTGGCTGATGTATTTTTAGTAGATGGCTGGGCGTGGTGACTCACGCCTGTAATCCCAGCACTTTGGGAGGCCAAGGCAGGCGGATCACCTGAGGTCAGGAGTTGGAGACCAGCCTGGCCAACATGGTGAAACCCCATCTCTACTAAAAATACAAAAATTAGCCGGGCATGGTGGCGGATGCCTGTAATCCCAGCTACTCGGGAGGCTGAGGCAGGAGAATTGCTTGAACCCAGGAGGCGGAGGTTGTAGTGAGCAACAGGGTTACACCATGTTGGCCAGGCTGATCTCGAATTCCTGACTCAGGTGATCCGCCCGCCTCAGCCTCTCAAAGTGCTGGGATTACAGGCATAAGCCACCATGCCCAGCCAAAATTGTCTTTTAAAAACAGTTTGTTTTTTCAAAAAATGTTATCAACAAAGTGAAAAAATAACCCACAGAATGGGAGAAAAATATTCACAAATACAACAAGGGTCTAATGTGGAGAATATAAAAAAAACTCTTACAGGTCGATCATTAAAAGACAATGCAATTTTTTTTTCACAGAGGGTCTCACTCTGTTGCCCAGGCTGGAGTGCAGTGGCAGCCTTGAACTCCTGGGCTCAAGTGATCCTCCTGCCTCAGCCTCTTTAGTAGCTGGGACTACAGGTACATGTCACCATGCCCAGCTAATTTTTTATTTCTTATTTATTTATTTATTTATTTTGAATTGGGGGGGGTCTCATGTTGCCCAGGCTGGTTTTGAACTCCCAGCCTCAATCAATCCTCTTGCCTCAACCTCCCAAAATGCTGAAATTACAGGTGTGAGCAAATGTGCCTGGCCGTGATATTTAAAATATGCAAAGGATCTGCTTACTGGGGGCATTTAGACATAGACATTTCTCCAAGGAAGATATATAAATGGCCAATAAACACATGAAAAGATGCTGAACATTATTAGTCCATTAGGGAAATTCAAATCAAAATCATGAGATACCACCTCACACCCACCTCACTCCCACTACTGGCAAAAAGACAATAACAAGTGTGGTCAAAGATTGTGCAAAAATTTGGAATCCTCATATATCACTGGTGGGAATATAAAATGGTAAAGCACTCTGTAAAACAATCTGGCAGTCCTTAGAAAGGCTAAGCATATGGCCGGGTGTGGTGGCTCACTACTGTAATCCCAGCACTTTGGGAGGCCAAGGCAGGCGGATCACCTGAGGTCAGGAGTTGGAGATCAGTCTGGCCAACATGGTGAAACCCCATCTCTACTAAAAATACAAAAATTAGCCGGGCATGGTGGTGGATGCCTGTAATCCCAGCTACTCGGGAGGCTGAGGCAGGAGAATTGCTTGAACCCAGGAGGCAGAGGTTGCAGTGACCCAAGATTATGCCACTGCACTGCAGCCTGGGCAACAGAGTGAGACTCCCTCTCAAAAAAAAAAAAAAAAAAAAGGACTAAACATAGAGTTTCCTAGTAATTTCACTTACCTGCACATATAAATGCAAGAGAAATGAAAACACATGTCCACACAGAGCCACGTATATGAATGGTTATAACAGCAGCTTTATTCATGGTAGGTAGAAAGTGGAAACAATTCAAATACCTGTTAACTGATCAAAAGATACACAAAGTGTGCTGTATCTATGCAATGACTATAATAATCCATATTACTCCATCATAGAAAGGAGTAAAATACTAATACATAGCCAGGTGCTGTGGCTCATGCCTGTAATCCTAGCACTTTGGGAGGCAGAGGTAGGAGGATCCCTTCAACCCAGGAGTTCAAGACAAGCCTGGACAATAGAGCAAAACCGCGTCTCCACAAAAAATTTAAAAATTAGGCAGGCATGGTGATGTACACCTGTAGTCCCAGCTATTCTGGAGGCTGAGGTGGGAGGATCGCTTGAGACCAGGAGTTTGAGGCTGCAATGAGCCGTCATCGTACCACTGCGCTCCAGCCTCAGCAACGGGGTGAGCTCCTGTCTCTTTAAAAAAAAAAAAAAAAAAAAAAAAGAATACGTGCCACAACATGAATAAAACTTAAAAACATCCAGTCACAAAAGATCACACATATTATATTATTCCATTCTCATAAAATGTTCAGAGTAGGCAAATCCAGAAAGTAGATTCATGCTTGCCAGGGGGTAGGGGAGGAGGGAGTGAGCTTTTTCTTGGCTGATGAAAATGTTCCAGATTACACAGTGGTGATAGTTGCACAATTTCATGAATGTACTAAAAACCACCTCAACGTAGTGAATTTTATGGTATGTGAATTCTATCACAATAAAAAATTAGAATAATGTTGCTGTAGTACTTAGGTTTAAATAACTATAGAAATAATAAAATTGAATCAAATTGTAAAAAAAAAAAAAAATAGACACAAGTCCACAGGGTCCCCTGCTCCAGGGACACATATCAAATCCTTTACATGGGGTCCTAGAAGCAGCCCACTCCCCAGCTGGGCTTGAGACAAGAGGGAGCACGCCTCTGTCCCCTTATAAGGGCCTGAGGGGGTGGGGTGTTCATAGCACCCCAACATCTTTCACAAAAGACCATCTCTCCTGATTTCTAGCTGCTTGCTAGAGGCTGCAGATGGGTGTCACCCGAGGGCTGGAAGTCCATTCCTGACCACCCTGTGCAAGCCTGCATAGGGGCGTATTAGTCAGTGGGGCCCCTGTTACAAGTTCCACTGGCTGGGTATTTCTAAACAGCAGAAATTGGGCTGGGCACAGTGGCTCACGCCTGTAATCCCAGCAGTTTGGGAGGCCGAGGCAGGCGGATCACTTGAGGTCAGGAGTTCGAGACCAGCCTGGCCAACATGGTGAAACCCTGTCTCTACTAAAAATACAAAGAATTACCTGGGTGTGGTGGCGCACACCTGTAATCCCAGCTACTCAGGAGACTGAGGCAGGAGAATTGCTGGAACCTGGGAGGCAGAGGTTGCAGTGAATAGAGATCATGCCACTGCACTCCAGCCTGGGTGACAAGGTGAGACTCCACCTCAAAAAAAAAAAAAAAAATCTATTTTCCCACTGTTCTGGAGGCTGGAATCCTCATATGAGGACCTCAGTGAGGTCCAAAATCAAGGTGTCAGCTCGATGGCTTTTCTTTTTTGTTTATTTTAGAGACAGGATCTTGCTGTTGCCCAGGTGGGAGTGCAGTGGTGCAATCACAACTCACTGCAGCCTTGACCTCCTGGGCCCAAAAGATGACTGGCTATTCATTTTATTTTATTTTCTTAGAGACAGGAGTTGCATTATGTTGCCCAGGCTAGTCTCAAACTCCTGGACTTAAGCGATCCTCCTGCCTCAGGGTCCCCTCAAAGTGTTGTGATTACAGGCGTGAGCCACTGCACCCGGCCTGGGTGCATTGTTTAAAATTCATCTTTCATATGTCCTGGGCAATATAACCATGTTTCTTCCCAAAGTTCAGGGAGATAGGAAGGAGGGACCATAATGGCTTCCTGGCCTTGTGAAGCAGATGGTGAAGGGAGGGGAGTAGAACTTGGAAACCTGATGCTGGTGGCTCTGGGACAGCTGTTGTGGGGTGGGGGGAGGCGGGGTGCAGCTAGGGCATCAGCAGGGGGTGAACGAGGAAATGGGCCAGAAGCGCTCAGTGCCAGGCTGAGGTCAGACCGGGTGACCCTCTTGTCGCTGTTCTGTGGCTTTCCCGGGGCAGACTCAGGAGGTTAGAGTTGGGCCAGACATAGAATCTGAGACCAGGGACCAACCCTGGATCTTGGCAGCACAGCTGGAGAGAAAAACAGAAACACGCCCACCCCGTCAACTTGAACAGCCCATGCATTTCTGCACAATTCACCCCCATATTGCAAGTGAGCCCGCTAAGCCCGAGACGACCCCTAGTGAGAGATCACGGAGGAGCCCCGCGCTGGTCGCTAGGAACACTCCACTGCCTGGAATACTTCCTCTGAGTGCAAACGGATGTAGCAACTTGGGGTTTCTGTGGATGGCAATAGGAAATGAACTCGCAAGAGTTTAAGGCGCATTTCAGAATGACTCTACTGTAAGAAACGTGCGCGCCAACCATGCAAGCTCAGAGGAAGCAGATGAATTAGAGCAGCAACTGTGCACATTAGGAAGGAAAAACAGGAAGGAAAGGAGGGAGAAAGAGAAGGAAGGGAAGGGGGAGAGAAAAAAAGGCCATTCATTGAGCTGGACGGAATGGGGTGTTTATAGCAAGTCGGCCTGATTTCTGGAAAGCTAGCCCACATGCATCGTCACCTTCAGAGCTAAGCCACTCATTTCTGGAGGGATGCCCCTGAACAGAGGCAGCGGTTTTGCCCAGGGGTTGCCCAAAACCATGTTCCCATCCAAACAGGCTTGCGCGGGAGCGCACACGGCGGGTCCTGCTAAAATCTGTTCTCCTGGCGCCCTCTGGTGTCCAGACCGTGTAATAGCAGGAAGCCCGGACGGTTCCTCGGCAAAGGCGCTTCCCTGCAATCACTACCATCGCCCAAGCCTTGGTGGGGCGGGGGTGCCTCAGCCACGCTAACCCTTACATATGTTCTCAGATGCCAACTGCGATGAGATGAGGATGTAGGGCTGAGGTCCTAGTTGTGCAAATGGGTCCAGGGATGCTTTATCCAGGGGTACATCACCGGTGTCAGCTCAGGTCAGGAAAGATTTCTATTAGATCATCCTCCTTCAAATTATAATAATAGAAGGAAAAATCCGGCTGAGCGTGGTGGCTCATGCTTATAATCCCAGCGCTTTGGGAGGCCGAGGCAGGAGGATTGCTTGAGGCCATGAGTTTGAGACTAGCCTGGGCCATGTAGGGAGACCCCGTCTCTACAAAAAAATTTTAAAAATTGTCTAGCATGGTGTCACGTGCCTAGAATTCCAGCTGCTTGGGAGGCTGAAACCAGAGGATTGCCTCAGCCCAGGAATTCGAGGCTGCAGTGAGCTACGCCACTGTACTCACTCCAGTCTGGGCAACAGAACAAGACCTTGTCTCTCTAAAACATACGCAGAAATACACACACACGGTAAATGCTGCAGACACTTTGTGTTCAGGAACCCTAATCCTTACAGCTTTCCTCTTTGCACTGGACAGCCGAGGAATGGCAGGCTCAGAGAACAAGTTATAAGCACGGAGCTGGAATTTGAGGCCAATGCTAGTTGATTCCCACATCCCTCAGCCACATAATGCTAACTCCTAGTGAAATGTTTGTTAAGGAGCTGGTGCAGGCTCCTGACATCAGTATTAAGAAGAGATGCCTTTGGGCAGGTGAGCTGGCTTACACCTGTAATCCCAGGGCTTTGGGAGGCCGAGGCAGGCAGATCACCTGAGGTCAGGAGTCCGAGACCAGCCTGGCCAACGTGGTGAAACCCATCTCCACTAAAAAAATACAAAAATTAGCTGGGTGCAGTGGTGGGCACCTGTAAACCCAGCTACTCAGGAGGCTGAGGCAGAAGAAACGCTTGAACCTGGGAGGTGGAGGTTGCAGTGAGCCGAGATCACACCACTGTACTCCATCCTGGGCAACAGAGTAAGACTCCGTCTCAAAAAAAAAAAAAAGAGATTCCCCCAAAAGAATTGAAAACAAGTATTCAGAGAAATGTTTGTACACGAATGTTCATAGCCGTGTTTTCCACAACAGCCAAAAGCTGGAAGCAACCACATGTCTGCCCAGCAGCTGGATAATGGATAAACAAAATGTGTTTTACACACACAGTGGGTATTAGTCAAGCCATAAAAAGGACTGGAGTGTTGATATGTGCTACAATGTGGGTGAACCTTGAAAACATGCTAAGTGACACTATTCACAATAGCAAAGACATGGAATCAACTTAAGTGCCCATCAATGGTAGACTGGATAAAGAAAATGTGATATATATACACCATGATTTCATTCTCTTTGCATAGTATACCATGGGGTGTGTGTGTATATATACACATGTATATATACAGATATACACATATGTGTGTGCCTATGTGTATATATACACATGTATATATACAGATATACACATGTGTGTGCCTATGTGTATATATACACATGTATATATACAGATATACACATGTGTGCCTATGTGTATATATACATACAGATATATGTGTATATATGCATGTATATATGTATATGTATGTGTATACATATACATGTGTATATGTACGTGTATACATGCAGATATATACGTGTGTGTATATGTGTATGTGTATATACATACAGATACATATGTATATATGTATATACACATGTATATACGTGTGTATCTGTATGTATACATATATACATATATACACATGCATACATATATATATATATATATATACACCACAATGAATATGGTGTATAGATTCATGGAACACCATGGAATACTATGCAGCCATGAAAAAGAATGAAATCATGTTCTTGGCAGCAACATGGGTGCACCTGGAGACCATCAACCTAAGTGAATTAATGCAGGAGCAGAAAACCAAATAGCACATGTTCTTACTTGTAAGTGGGATATAAACATTGGGTTCACATGGACATAAAGATGGCAAGAGTAGACACTGGGGATTACTAGAGGGTGGAAGGAAGATGGGGGCAAGTATTGAAAAACTACCTATTGGGTACCATGCTCACTACCTGAGTGATGGGATCATTCATACCCCCAACGTCAACATCGTGCAATGTACCCAGGCAACAAACTTACACATGCACCCTCTGAATTTAAAATAACTGTTGAAATTATTTTAAAACAGAGAGAAAAAGAAAAAGTAAAACATGCTAAGTGAAATAAGCCAGACAAGGTCACATATCATCTGTGAAATGTATAATATTTATATGAAATATCCAGAGTTGGCAAACCCATATAGATGCAAAGCAGATTAATGGTTGCTGGGGGCTGGATAGAGGAGATTTGCAGTGACTGCTTAATGGGGACAGGGTCCCCTTTTAGGGTGTTGAAATATTTTGGAATCATAGAGGTGGTGGCTGCACGAGGTTGTGAATGTACTGAATGTCACTGAACTGTACACTTTCAAATGGTTCATTTATGTTCTGTAAATTTCATTTCAAAACTTTGAGGCTGGGTGCAGAGGCTCATGCCTGCAATCCCAGCACTTTGAGTGGCTGAGGCGAGAGGATTGCTTGAGCCCAGGAATTCAAGACCAGCCTGGCAACATGTTGAATCCTGTCTCTACAAAAGATACAAAAATTAGCCACATGTGGTGGTGCGTGCCTGTAATCTCAGCTACTTGGGAGGCTGAGGCAAAAGAATTGCTTGAATCTGGGAGGTGGAGGTTGCAGTGAGCTGAGATTGTGCCACTGCACTCCAGCCTGGGTGACAGATCAAGACCCAATCAAAAAAAAAATTATTGAGAAGAGGAAAGGAGTTTCACATATCAGATCAAAATCATCCTTATGATCATGAATCTGACCATTTTTTCTGAGCACCTATTATGTGCCAGGCACTGTTGTAAGTGTTGAGGACAAAACAGTGGGAGGGGAGAGGCAAAACTTCTGTCTTTGTAAAGCTTAGATTTAGAGAGGAAAATCAGTCAATGAACAAGATGTTGTTAGACAAAATACGTAGTATACTAAATGGTAATTGTGCCAAAGGGAAGATACAGCAGGGAAGGAGAAAGGAAGTGGCTGTGTGTTTGGGGAAAGGAGCAGGCCATTTAGTTAAGGTGGTGTATTAGTCCATTTTGCATTGCTTTAAAGGAATACCTGAGACTGGGTAATTTACAAAGAAAAGGTTTATTTGGCTCATGGGTCTGCAGACTGTACAAACATGGTGCCAGCACTTGCTGAGTTTCTGGGGAGGAAGTTTTTACTCATGGTGGAAGGCAAAGGGGTAGCAGGTGTGTCACATGGCAAGAGAGAGAGGAGGGGATTCCAGACTCTTTTTTTTTTTGAGATGGAGTTTCACTCTTGTTGCCTAGCTGGAGTGCAGTGACATGATCTCAGCTCACTGCAGCCTCTGCCTCCCGGTTCAAGTGATTCTCCTGCCACAACCTCCCAAGGAGCTGGGATTACAGGTGCGCTCCACCATGCCTGGCTAATTTTTGTATTTTTAGTAGAGACAGGGTTTCACCATGTTGGTCAGGCTGGTCTCAAACTCCTGACCTCATGTGATCCAACTGCCTCAGCCTCCCAAAGTGCTGGGATTGCAGGCGTGAGCCACCATGCCCAGCCCAGACTTTTTAAACAACAAGCTCTCTTGTGAACTCATAGAGTGAGAACCCACTCATTATCATGCGGAGGGCACCAAGCCATTCATGAGGGATCCACCCCCACAATCCCAACACCTCCCACCAGGCCCCACCTCCAACACTAGGGGTCACATTTCAACATGAGATTTGGAGGGAACAAAACATCCAAACCATATCAGGTGGCCAAGGAAGTCCCCACTAAGGAGGACATGTTTTTAGTAAAGATCTGAAATAACGAACCAGAGAGAACTGTGAAAATGTCTGAGGGTAGGACTGGTCTGGCAGAGAGAACAGCACATGCAAAGGCCCTGAGGTAGGAGCATGTCTGGAGGCCAATGCAGCTGGATCTGTGTGAGTGAAAAAGTCAGGGGTGGACAGTGCAGGTCACAGGGTCTGAAGAGCTTTGCCTTCTGGCTGAGATGGAATCTCTGGAAGGTTTTGAGCAGAGGGATGACATGACTTGAATTTTTTTTGTTGTTGCATGCAAAAAAACATACGTAGGGCTGTAAAACAGACACTTAGGTAACCACCGTTAAAGTCAAGTAAAAGACCACAGCTGGCATCCTGGCAGCCCCACACATCACCCTCCCAACTTTAAGCCCTCCACTCCTCCACGAGAGACCATGCTTTCTACAGCGCGTGTTTCTCTTTGTAGTTCATCATCTCTGTGCTTATCTCTAGAAGAGTCTGGTTTTATGTCACCTATTTTTGAAATTTCTTTTTTCGAGACAGGGTCTCACTCTGTTTCCCAGGCTGGAGTGCAGTGGTGTGATCTCGGCTCACTGTAACCTCCACCTGCCAGATTCACGTGATTCTCCTGCCTCAGCCTCCCGAGTAGCTGGGATTAAAGGTGTGCACCACCATGCCCGGCTAATTTTTGTATTTTTAGTAGAGACAGGGTTTCATCATGTTGGCCAGGCTGGTCTCGAACACCTGACCTCAAGTGATCCACCTGCCTCAGCCTCCCAAAGTGCTGGGATTATAGGCATGAGCCACCGTGTCTGGCCCAATTTCTTGATATTGTCACATGTTTTAATTTGTCTGTTGGGTGGTTGTGCATTTTTCTGCTGACTAATGAGGCTTGTGCCATTTCATGTCTTTGGAAAGATACAGTGCGTTAGTATTTATTACAGTCACCATGCAGTGCAAACAGACCACTAAAGCGTCCTCCTCTTGTCTAACTGAAATTTTGTATCCTTTGATCAACATCTCCCTTTTCCCCATCTGATATTGTTTGGATGTTTGTTCCCTCCAAATCTCATGTTGAAATGTGGTCCCCAGTGTTGGAGATGGGGCCTGGTGGGAGGTGTTTGGGTCACGGGGACAGATCCCTCATGAATGGTTTGGTCTCATCTGCATGGTAATGAGTGAGTTCTCATTTGTTAGTTCATACAAGAGCTGGTTGTTTAGAAGAGCTTAGCACCTCCTCTCCTCTGTCTTGCTCTCTCTCTTGCAATGTGGTGCCAGCTTCACTTTGCCTTCCACAGTGAGTGGAAGCTTCCTGAGGTCCTCACCAGAAGCAGATGTTGGCTCCATGCTTCTTGTACAGCCTGCAGAACTGTGAGCCAAATAAACCTCTTTTCTTTATAAATGATGCACCCTCAGGTATTCCTTTATAGCAAACCAAAATGCACTAAGACACCATCCACCCCTATTCCCAGTCTCTGATAACTACCATTTTACTCTCTACCTCTATGAATTTGACTTTCTGAGATTCCACATATAAGTGAGATCATGCAATATTTGTCTTTCTGTGCCTGGCTTATTGCATTTAGTAAGTTTTTCAGGTTTATCCATGTTGTTACAAATGACAGAATTTCCTTCTTTTTAAAGGCTGAATAGTATTCCACTGTGTATATATACCATTTTAAAAAAATTAATTCCATAGGTTATTGGGAAACAGGTGGTATTTAGTTACATGAGTAAGTTCTTTGGTGGTGATTTGTGAGATTTTGGTTCACCCATCACCCAAGCAGTGTACACTGAACCCAATTTGTAGTCTTTTATCCCTCACCCCATTCCCACCCTTTCCCACCGAGGTCTCAAAATCCATCAGGTTATTCTTATGCCTTTGCATCCTCATAGTTTAGCCCCCACTTATGAGTGAGAATATATGCTGCTTGGTTTTCCATTCCTGAATTATTTCACTTAGAATAATAGTTTCCAATCTCATCCAGATTGCTGTGAATGCCATTAATTTATTCCTTTTTACGGCTGAGTAGTATTCCATTGTATGTATACACACACACACACACACACACACACACACACACACACACCCCAGTTTCTTTATCCATTCACTGACTGATGAGCATTTGGGCTGGTTCTGCATTTTTGCAGTTGTGAATTGTGCTGCTATACAAATGCATATGCAATTATCTTTTTCGTAAAATTGTGTCTGGAATTTGTTCCTTCCACTGGGTTCTTGATCTCACTGACTTCAAGAATGAAGCCACAGACCCTTGCGGTGAGTGTTACAGTTCTTAAAGATGGTGTGTCCGAAGTTTGTTCCTTCAGATGTTCAGATGTTTCTGGAGTTTCTTCCTTCCAGTAGGTTTGTGGTCTCGCTTGACTTCAGGAGTGAAGCTGCAGACCTTCGCAATGAGTGTTACAGCTCTTAAAGGTGGTGCATCCAGAGGTGTTTTTTCCTCCCAGTGGTTCGTGGTCTCGCTGACTTCAGGAATGAAGCTGCAGACCCTCGTGGTGAGTGTTACAGCTCATAAAGGTAGTGCGGACCCAAAGAGTGAGCAGCAGCAAGATTTATTGTGAAGAGCGAAAGGACAAAGCTTCCACAGCATGGAAGGGGACCTGAGCAGGTTGGGCTGCTGGCTTGGGTGGCCAGCTTTTAGTCCCTTATTTGGCCCTGCCCACGTCCTGCTGATTGGTCCATTTTACAGAGTGCTGCTTGGTCCGTTTTTACAGAGTGCTGACTGGTGCATTTTTACAGAGTGCTGACTGGTGTGTTTATAAGCCTTTAGACACAGAGCGCTGATTGGTGCGTTTTTACAGAGTGCTGATTGGTGCATTTACAAACCTTTAGCTAGACACAGAGCGCTGATTGGTGTGTTTTTACAGAGTGCTGATTGGTGTGTTTACAAACCTTTAGCTAGACACAGAGCACTGATTGGTGTGTTTACAATCCTTAAGCTAGACAGAAAAGTTCTCCAAGTCCCCACCCAGCCAGCTTCACCTCAAAATGACTTCTTTTCCTCTGGGTAGATACCCAGTAGTGGGATTGCTGGATCAACTGGTAGTTCTACTTTTAGTTCTTTAAGGAATCTCCACACTTTTCCATTGTGGTTGTACTAGTTTACAGTCCCACCAGCAGTGTAGAGGTGTTCCCTTTTCACTGCATCCACACCAACATCTATTATTTTTTGATTTTTTGATAATGGCCATTCTTGCAGGAGTAAGTATACTGTATTTTCCTTTTTGTTGTTGTCTTTTGAGATGAAGTGTCACTCCATCACCCAGGCTGGAGTGCAGTGGCATGATCTCAGCTCACAGCAACCTCTGCCTCTCCTGGGTTCAAGCAATTCTCCTGCCTCAGCCTCCCAAGTAGCTGGGATTACAGGTGACCACCACCACACCCAGCTAATTTTTGTATTTTGTGGGGAGACAGGGTTTCACCATGTTGACCAGGCTGGTCTAGAACTCCTGACCTCGAGTTATCTGCCTGCCTCAGCCTCCAAAAATGCTGGGATTACAGGACAATGTCTATTTGGGCCCTTTACCCATTTTTAAATTGAGTTCTTTGGTTTTTTGCTGTTGAGTCATTTGAGCCCTTGATGTATTTGGGGTGTTAATTTTTTATCAGATGTGTGGTTTGCAAATATTTTCTCCCAGTCTGTGGTTGTTTTTTCACTCTATTACTTGTTTTTTCACTGTATTACTTGTTTTCTTTGCTCTGCAGATGCTTTTTCATTTAATGCAATTCCATTTGTTTATTTTTGCTTTTGTTACTTGCGTTTTTGGGATAATTTCCAAGAAATCCTTGCCCAAATCAATGTCTTGGAGCATTTCCCCTCTTTTTTTTTTTTTCTAGGAGTTTTACAGTTTCAGGTCTTACATTTAAGTTTGTAAGCAATTTTGAGGTGATTTTGCACCGTTTCATATTTAATGGATGTTTCTCTCTCCGTAGGGTGATTGTTCAAGTTTTTGCCAATTTTGTTCTTCAGTTTTTAACTCATAAAACCTTTTATGTATTCTGGATATCTCTTCTTTGTTGGTTATATAGAGCAGAGATCTTTATGGCTTGTCCTGTCATTACAGTGTCTTTTAATGAACAGGGGTTGATTTTTAATTTTTCTGCTAAAATTCACCTTTTTTAGTAAACAAGTCTGTGGGTTTTGACAAATACACCTAATGGCATAACCACCACCACAATCAAAACACAGAATTGCACCACACTCCAAAATTCCCTCTTGTTACTCCTTTGTAGCCACCACTCCTGATCCACAGCCCTGAGCAACTACTGATTCGTTTCTGTCAAGGAAACTTTTGCCCTTTCCAGGATTCCATATAAATGGACACATACTGTTTGAAGCCTTTTGAGTCTGGCTTCCTTCACTTAGCATCATGCATTTGAGATTTATCAACGCTGCATGTGTCAATCATCCAGTCTTCATTGCTGAGTAATATTCCATTCTTTGGGATGCACCACAGTTTGTCCACTCACCTGTTGAAGGGCATTGGTGTTGCTTTCCAGGCTTTTTGTTGATTTTGGATAAAGCCTCTATAAACACTTGTTTAAAGACTTATATGCAGCCTTAAATTTTCCTTTAAGGAGTGGAATGGCTGGATTATATGGTGAGGGCATGTTTAATTTTCTAAGAAATGGCCAAACGGTTTCCAGAATGGCTGAACCTTTTACATTCCACAGCAGCATAAGAAAGAGCCAGTTGCTCCACACCCTCCCAGCACTTGGCATACATACTGATTGTCATTACAATTTATATTTTCCTAATGACCAGTGTCCTTCTTTGCTAGATATATATATATAATTTAAAATTACTGTTCAAATATTTGGTCCACTTTTTAGTTTTCTTATTTTTGAATTTTTAGACTTCTTTATATGTTCTGGATGCACCCTTCATTGGCTATACGTTTTGGAAAAATTTTCTCCTGTATATGGCTTGTCTTTTTAGACTCTTAATAGTGTCTTTCAAAAAGCAGAAGTTTGATTTTCTTAATAAAGTATTATTTACTAATTCATTACTTATGGATCGTGCTTTTAGTGTTGAATCTAAGAAATCCTGTCTCTATTGAACTGCCTTTTGACCTTTGTCAAAAATCAATTCACACCCTAGAACTTAAAGTATAATAAAAATAAAAGAAAAAAAATCTATTCACTATATGTGAGTCTATTTCTGGACTCTGTTCTATCCCATTGGTCCATGTGCCTATTTTTCACCATTGTACAGTCTTGATTCCTGTAGCTTCGGAGTAACTCCTGGGATCAGGTAGCATGAATCCTCCCAACTGTTTTAGTTTTTTAATTTCCTTGACTATTCTAAGTCCTTTACCTTTCCCTTTAAATCATAGAATTTATTTCTCAATTCCTGCAAAAAACGTCTTCTGGAATTTTGATTGGAATTGCATTGGATCTATAGATCTGTTTGGGGGGAATTGGCATCTTCATATTGACTCTTCAAATCCATGAACATAGGATGTCTCTCCAGATAGGTCTCTTTGATTTCTTTTGCCAGCATTTTGTAATTTTAACCATACAAAGTTTGCACCTTTTTTCTTTTTTGATGCTATTGCAAAAGGTACTTTTATTTTCCAGATATTTTGAGATATACTTGACAAATAAAACTGTATATAGTCAAGGTGTACAACATGATGATTTGATATATGTATATGTTGCATAATGAATACCACAATCAAATTAATACATCCATCCCCATCCATAGTTGCCATTAATGGGGCAGAGAGGGTAAGAACAGTTGAAATCTTCTCTCTTATCAAATTTTTAAAAACACAATATAATCAACTATAGTCATTATGTTGTGTATTAGACCCCCAGAACTTATTTATCTTGTAACTGAAAGCTTGTACCTTTTGATCAATATCTCCCCATTTCCCCACCCCCAAACCCTAGGAACCACCATTCTACTCTCTCCTTCTATAAGTTCCACTTTTTTAGATTCCACAGATAAGTAAGATCATGCAATATTTGTTTTACTGTGTCTGGCTTAATGTCTCTAGGTTTACCCGTGTTGCAAATGTCAGGATTTCCTTTTTTAAGGCTGAATACTGTTCCACTGTGTATATAAGCCACATTTTCTTTATCCATTCACCCACTGATAGACACTTAGGTTGTTTCCATATCTTGGCAATGGTGAATAATGTAACAATGAACATAGTTCAAATATCTCTTCTAGATACTGACTTCATTTCCTTTGGATATATATCTGGAAGTGGGGTTGCTGGATCATATGGTAGTTCTATATTTAATTTTTGGAGGAATTTCCATACTATTTTCCATGATGGCTGCACTAATTTACAAGGGTACCCTTTTCTCCACACCTCTCACCCCAAGAGATGCTTGTTATCTCTTGCCTTTTCGGTAATTGCCATCCTTCTTTTTTTTTTTTTTTTTTTTTTTTTTTAAGAATATGACATTTAAGATTTTTATTTTTTTTTTTTATTTTTTTATTTTTTTTATTTTTTTTTTTCTTTTATTATTATTATTATTATTATTATACTTTAGGTTTTATGGTACATGTGCGCAATGTGCAGGTAAGTTACATATGTATACATGTGCCATGCTGGTGCGCTGCACCCACCAACTCGTCATCTAGCATTAGGTATATCTCCCAATGCTATCCCTCCCCCCTCCCCCCACCCCACAACAGTCCCCAGAGTGTGATGTTCCCCTTCCTGTGTCCATGTGTTCTCATTGTTCAATTCCCACCTATGAGTGAGAATATGCGGTGTTTGGTTTTTTGTTCTTGCGATAGTTTACTGAGAATGATGATTTCCAATTTCATCCATGTCCCTACAAAGGACGTGAACTCATCATTTTTTATGGCTGCATAGTATTCCATGGTGTATATGTGCCACATTTTCTTAATCCAGTCTATCATTGTTGGACATTTGGGTTGGTTCCAAGTCTTTGCTATTGTGAATAATGCCGCAATAAACATACGTGTGCATGTGTCTTTATAGCAGCATGATTTATAGTCCTTTGGGTATATACCCAGTAATGGGATGGCTGGGTCGAATGGAATTTCTAGTTCTAGATCCCTGAGGAATCGCCACACTGACTTCCACAAGGGTTGAACTAGTTTACAGTCCCACCAACAGTGTAAAAGTGTTCCTATTTCTCCACATCCTCTCCAGCACCTGTTGTTTCCTGACTTTTTAATGATTGCCATTCTAACTGGTGTGAGATGGTATCTCATTGTGGTTTTGATTTGCATTTCTCTGATGGCCAGTGATGGTGAGCATTTTTTCATGTGTTTTTTCGCTGCATAAATGTCTTCTTTTGAGAAGTGTCTGTTCATGTCCTTCGCCCACTTTTTGATGGGGTTGTTTGTTTTTTTCTTGTAAATTTGTTGGAGTTCATTGTAGATTCTGGATATTAGCCCTTTGTCAGATGAGTAGGTTGCGAAAATGTTCTCCCATTTTGTAGGTTGCCTGTTCACTCTGATGGTAGTTTCTTTTGCTGTGCAGAAGCTCTTGAGTTTAATTAGATCCCATTTGTCAATTTTGGCTTTTGTTGCCATTGCTTTTGGTGTTTTAGACATGAAGTCCTTGCCCATGCCTATGTCCTGAATGGTAATGCCTAGGTTTTCTTCTAGGGTTTTTATGGTTTTAGGTCTAACATTTAAGTCTTTAATCCATCTTGAATTGATTTTTGTATAAGGTGTAAGGAAGGGATCCAGTTTCAGCTTTCTACATATGGCTAGCCAGTTTTCCCAGCACCATTTATTAAATAGGGAATCCTTTCCCCATTTCCTGTTTTTGTCAGGTTTGTCAAAGATCAGATACTTGTAGATATGTGGCATTATTTCTGACGGCTCTGTTCTGTTCCATTGATCTATATCTCTGTTTTGGTACCAGTACCATGCTGTTTTGGTTACTGTAGCCTTGTAGTATAGTTTGAAGTCAGGTAGTGTGATGCCTCCAGCTTTGTTCTTTTGGCTTAGGATTGACTTGGCGATGCGGGCTCTTTTTTGGTTCCATATGAACTTTAAAGTAGTTTTTTCCAATTCTGTGAAGAAAGTCATTGGTAGCTTGATGGGGATGGCATTGAATCTGTAAATTACCTTGGGAAGGATGGCCATTTTCATGATATTGATTCTTCCTACCCATGAGCATGGAATGTTCTTCCATTTGTTTGTATCCTCTTTTATTTCCTTGAGCAGTGGTTTGTAGTTCTCCTTGAAGAGGTCTTTCACATCCCTTGTAAGTTGGATTCCTAGGTATTTTATTCTCTTTGAAGCAATTGTGAATGGGAGTTCACTCATGATTTGGCTCTCTGTTTGTCTGTTATTGATGTATAAGAATGCTTGTGATTTTTGCACATTGATTTTGTATCCTGAGACTTTGCTGAAGTTGCTTATCAGCTTAAGGAGATTTTGGGCTGAGACAATGGGGTTTTCTAGATATACTATCATGTCATCTGCAAACAGGGACAATTTGACTTCCTCTTTTCCTACTTGAATACCCTTGATTTCCTTCTCCTGCCTAATTGCCCTGGCCAGAACTTCCAACACTATGTTGAATAGAAGTGGTGAGAGAGGGCATCCCTGTCTCGTGCCAGTTTTCAAAGGGAATGCTTCCAGTTTTTGCCCATTCAGTATGATATTGGCTGTGGGTTTGTCATAAATAGCTCTTATTATTTTGAGATACGTCCCATCAATTCCTAATTTATTGAGAGTTTTTAGCATGAAGGGTTGTTGAATTTTGTCAAAGGCCTTTTCTGCATCTATTGAGATAATCATGTGGTTTTTGTCTTTGGTTCTGTTTATATGCTGGATTACATTTATTGATTTGCGTATATTGAACCAGCCTTGCATCCCAGGGATGAAGCCCACTTGATCATGGTGGATAAGCTTTTTGATGTGCTGCTGGATTCTGTTTGCCAGTATTTTATTGAGGATTTTTGCATCAATGTTCATCAAGGATATTGGTCTAAAATTCTCTTTTTTTGTTGTGTCTCTGCCAGGCTTTGGTATCAGGATGATGCTGGCCTCATAAAATGAGTTAGGGAGGATTCCCTCTTTTTCTATTGATTGGAATAGTTTCAGAAGGAATGGTACCAGCTCCTCCTTGTACCTCTGGTAGAATTCGGCTGTGAATCCATCTGGACCTGGACTCTTTTTGGTTGGTAAGCTATTGATTATTGCCACAATTTCAGCTCCTGTTATTGGTCTATTCAGAGATTCAACTTCTTCCTGGTTTAGTCTTGGGAGGGTGTATGTGTTGAGGAATTTATCCATTTCTTCTAGATTTTCTAGTTTATTTGCATAGAGGTGTTTGTAATATTCTCTGATGGTAGTTTGTATTTCTGTGGGATCGGTGGTGATATCCCCTTTATGATTTTTTATTGCATCTATTTGATTCTTCTCTCTTTTTTTCTTTATTAATCTTGCTAGCGGTCTATCAATTTTGTTGATCCTTTCAAAAAACCAGCTCCTGGATTCATTTATTTTTTGAAGGGTTTTTTGTGTCTCTATTTCCTTCAGTTCTGCTCTGATTTTAGTTATTTCTTGCCTTCTGCTAGCTTTTGAATGTGTTTGCTCTTGCTTTTCTAGTTCTTTTAATTGTGATGTTAGGGTGTCAATTTTGGATCTTTCCTGCTTTCTCTTGTGGGCATTTAGTGCTATAAATTTCCCTCTACACACTGCTTTGAATGCATCCCAGAGATTCTGGTATGTTGTGTCTTGGTTCTCGTTGGTTTCAAAGAACATCTTTATTTCTGCCTTCATTTCGTTATGTACCCAGTAGTCATTCAGGAGCAGGTTGTTCAGTTTCCACGTAGTTGAGCGGTTTTGAGTGAGATTCTTAATCCTGAGTTCTAGCTTGATTGCACTGTGATCTGAGAGAAAGTTTGTTACAATTTCTGTTCTTTTACATTTATTGAGGAGAGCTTTACTTCCAAGTATATGGTCAATTTTGGAATAGGTGTGGTGTGGTGCTGAAAAAAATGTATATTCTGTTGATTTGGGGTGGAGAGTTCTGTAGATGTCTATTAGGTCCGCTTGGTGCAGAGCTGAGTTCAATTCCTGGGTATCCTTGTTGACTTTCTGTCTCGTTGATCTGTCTAATGTTGATAGTGGGGTGTTAAAGTCTCCCATTATTAATGTGTGGGAGTCTAAGTCTCTTTGTAGGTCACTCAGGACTTGCTTTATGAATCTGGGTGCTCCTGTATTGGGTGCATATATATTTAGGATAGTTAGCTCTTCTTGTTGAATTAATCCCTTTACCATTATGTAATGGCCTTCTTTGTCTCTTTTGATCTTTGTTGGTTTAAAGTCTGTTTTATCAGAGACTAGGATTGCAACCCCTGCCTTTTTTTGTTTTCCATTTGCTTGGTAGATCTTCCTCCATCCTTTTATTTTGAGCCTATGTGTGTCTCTGCACGTGAGATGGGTTTCCTGAATACAGCACACTGATGGGTCTTGAGTCTTTATCCAGTTTGCCAGTCTGTGTCTTTTAATTGGAGCATTTAGTCCATTTACATTTAAAGTTAATATTGTTATGTGTGAATTTGATCCTGTCATTATGATGTTAGCTGGATATTTTGCTCGTTAGTTGATGCAGTCTCTTCCTAGTCTCGATGGTCTTTACATTTCGGTATGATTTTGCAGTGGCTGGTACCGGTTGTGCCTTTCCATGTTTAGCGCTTCCTTCAGGAGCTCTTTCAGGGCAGGCCTGGTGGTGACAAAATCTCTCAGCATTTGCTTGTCTGTAAAGTATTTTATTTCTCCTTCACTTATGAAGCTTAGTTTGGCAGGATATGAAATTCTGGGTTGAAAATTCTTTTCTTTAAGAATGTTGAATATTGGCCCCCACTCTCTTCTGGCTTGTAGGGTTTCTGCCGAGAGATCCGCTGTTAGTCTGATGGGCTTCCCTTTGATGGTAACCCGACCTTTCTCTCTGGCTGCCCTTAACATTTTTTCCTTCATTTCAACTTTGGTGAATCTGACAATTATGTGTCTTGGAGTTGCTCTTCTTGAGGAGTATCTTTGTGGCGTTCTCTGTATTTCCTGAATCTGAATGTTGGCCTGCCTTGCTAGATTGGGGAAATTCTCCTGGATAATATCCTGCAGAGTGTTTTCCAACTTGTTTCCATTCTCCCCATCACTTTCAGGTACACCAATCAGACGTAGATTTGGTCTTTTCACATAGTCCCACATTTCTTGGAGGCTTTGCTCGTTTCTTTTTATTCTTTTTTCTCTAAACTTCCCTTCTCGCTTCATTTCATTCATTTCATCTTCCAGGGCTGATACCCTTTCTTCCATTTGATCGCATCGGCTCCTGAGGCTTCTGCATTCTTCACGTAGTTCTTGAGCCTTGGTTTTCAGCTCCATCAGCTCCTTTAAGCACTTCTCTGTATTGGTTATTCTAGTTATACATTCTTCTAAATTTTTTTCAAAGTTTTCGACTTCTTTGCCTTTGGTTTGAATATCCTCCCGTAGCTCGGAGTAATTTGATCGTCTGAAGCCTTCTTCTCTCAGCTCGTCAAAGTCATTCTCCGTCCAGCTTTGTTCCGTTGCTGGTGAGGAACTGCGTTCCTTTGGAGGAGGAGAGGTACTCTGGTTTTTAGAGTTTCCAGTTTTTCTGCTCTGTTTTTTCCCCATCTTTGTGGTTTTATCTACTTTTGGTCTTTGATGATGGTGATGTACAGATGGGTTTTTGGTGTGGATGTCCTTTCTGTTAGTTTTCCTTCTAACAGACAAAACCCTCAGCTGCAGGTCTGTTGGAGTACCTGGCCTGCCGTGTGAGGTGTCAGTCTGCCCCTGCTGGGGGGTGCCTCCCAGTTAGGCTACTCGGGGGTCAGGGGTCAGGGACCCACTTGAGGAGGCAGTCAGCCCGTTCTCAGATCTCCAGCTGCGTGCTGGGAGAACCACTGCTCTCCTCACAGCTGTCAGACAGGGACATTTAAGTCTGCAGAGGTTACTGCTGTCTTTTTGTTTGTCTGTGCCCTGCCCCCAGAGGTGGAGCCTACAGAGGCAGGCAGGCCTCCTTGAGCTGTGGTGGGCTCCACCCAGTTCAAGCTTCCAGGCTGCTTTGTTTACCTAAGCGAGCCTGGGCAATGGCGGGCGCCCCTCCCCCAGCCTCGCTGCCGACTTGCTGTTTGATCTGAGACTGCTGTGCTAGCAATCAGCGAGACTCCGTGGGCGTAGGACCCTCTGAGCCAGGTGCGGGCTATACTCTCCTGGGGCACCGTTTCCTAAGCCCGTCGGAAAAGCACAGTATTCGGGTGGGAGTGGCCCGATTTTCCAGGTGCCGTCTGTCACCCCTGGAAGGGGAACTCCCTGACCCCTTGCGCTTCCCGAGTGAGGCAATGCCTCGCCCCTGCTTCGGCTGGCGCACGGTGCGCTCACCCACTGACCTGCGCCCGCTGTCTGGCACTCCCTCGTGAGATGAACACGGTACCTCAGATGGAAATGCAGAAATCACCCGTCTTCTGCGTCGCTCACGCTGGGAGCTGTAGACCGGAGCTGTTCCTATTCAGCCATCTTGGCTCCTCCCCCCCTTCTTTTTTTTTTTGAGATGAAGTCTTGCTCTGTTGCCCAGGCTGGAGTGCAGTGATGTGATCTTGGCTCACTGCAACCTCTGCCTCCCGGGTTCAAGTGATTCTCCTGCCTCAGCCTCCCTAGTAGCTGGGATTACAAGCACCCACCATCATGCCCGGCTAATTTTTTGTATTTTTGGTAGAGACGGGGTTTCATCATGTTGGCCAGGGTGGTCTCGAACCCCTGACCTCAGGTGATCCACCTGCCTCAGCCTCCCAAAGTGCTGGGATTACAGGCATGAGCCATTGTGCCCAGCTGATAATAGCCATCCTAATAGCTGTGGAGTGTTATCTCACTGTGGTTTTGATTTGCATTTTCCTGATGATTAACGGTGTTAAGAACCTTTTCATACACCTGCTGGATATTCGGATGGCTTTTTTGAAAAAATGTATATTTAGGCCTTTTGCCCGTTTTTGGATCAGGTTATTCAGTTTTTTGCTATTGAGTTGTATGAGTTCCTTATATTAATATATTTTGGATATTAATCCCTTATCAGATGTGTGGTTTGCAAAAACTGTCTCTTATTCCACAGATTGCCTTTTCATTTGGTTGACTGCTTCCTTTGCTGTGTGGAAGCTTTTTAGTTTCATGCAGTCCCATTTGTCTATTTTCACTTTTGCTGCCTATGCTTTTGGTATCAAATCCAAAACAATCCTTGCCAAGGCTAATGTCAAGAAGTTTTTTCCCTATGTTTTCTTCTAGGAGTTTTACAGTTGCAAGTCTTATATTTAAGTCTTTAATCAATTTAGAGTTAATTTTTGTCTATAGTGTAAGACAATGATCCAATTCCATCCTTTTGCATGTGAATATCGAGTTTTTCCAATACCATTTATAAAAGAGACTATCCTTTCCCCATTGAATATCTTGGCACTTTTCCCAAAGGTTACTTGACCATGTACATGTGGATTTATTTCTGGTCGGTCTCTCTCTCTCCCATCCCCCTTTTGAGACAGGGTCTCCGTCTGTCTGTCACCCAGGCTGGAGTGCAGTGGTGCTACAATCTTAACTCATTGCAACCTCCACCTCCTGGGTTTAAGCAATCCCTCTACCTCAGCCTCTTGAGTAGCTGGGACTACAGGCATGCACCACCACTTCCAGCTAATTTTTCAATTTTCTTTGTAGAGATGGGGTTTTGCCATGTTACCCAGGCTGGTCTCAAACTCCTGCACTCAGATGATCCACTCTCCTCGGCCTCCCAAAGTGCTGGGATTACAGGCATGAGCCACCATGTCCAGCCATCTCTCTCGTGGTCCATTGGTCTATGCATGTGTTTTTATGCAAATACCATACTTTTTTGATTACTATAGCTTTATAATATAGTTTGAAATCAGAGCATGTGATATCTCCAACTTTGTTCTTCTTTCTCAAGTTTGCTTTGACTACTTGGGGTCTACTATGGTTCCATATATTTTCTAGAATTGTTTTTTTAATCTTTGTAAAAAAATGCCATTAGAATTTTAATAAGGATTGCATTGAAACTATATTGCGGCCGGGTGCAGTGGCTCAAGCCTGTAATCCCAGCACTTTGGGAGGCCGAGGCGGGCGGATCACAAGGTCAGGAGATCGAGACCATCCTGGCTAACATGGTGAAACCCTGTCTCTACTAAAAATACAAAAAAATTAGCCAGGTGTGGTGGCAGGTGCCTGTAGTCCCAGCTACTCAGGAGGCTAAGGCAGGAGAGTGGCATGAACCCGGGAGGCAGAGCTTGCAGTGAGCAGAGATCACTCCGTTGCACTCCAGCCTGGGCGACAGAGCAAGACTCCGTCTCAAAAAAAAAAAAAAGAAACTGTATATTGCTTTGGGTAGTATTAACATTTTGACAGTATTAGTTTTTTTGTTTTGTTTTGTTTTGTTTTTGGAGACGGAGTCTTGCTCTGTCATCCAGACTGGAGTGCAATGGCACAAACTCAGCTCACTGCAGCCTCTGCCTCCCAAGTTAAAGCGATTCTCCCACCTTTGCCTCCCAAGTAGCTGGGACTAAAGGTATGCGCCACCACGCCCAGCTATTTTTTATATTTTTAGTAGAAATGGGGTTTCACCATGTTGGCAGGCTGGTCTTAAACTCCTGACCTCAGGTGATCTGCCCGCCTCAGCCTCCCAAAGTGCTGGGATTACAGGCGTGAGCCACCACACCCAGCCTTGATAGTATTAGTTCTTCCAATCTACACACACAAGATACCTTTTCACTGATTTGCGTATTTCATTTCTTTCATCAATATTTTATAGTTTTCAGTGTATAGATCTTTTACCCTCTAGGTTAAATTTATTTCTAAGTGTTTTATTCTTTTTTGTGCTATTGTAAATGGGATTTTTTTTTTAATTTCTTTTTTGGACATTCCATTGTTAGTGTAGAGAAACCCAATGATTTTCTTTAATTTTTAATTTTTATTTTTAGGGGAACAAGTGCATGCAACTTTCTTACATGCATTATTGTGTAGCAATGAAGTCTAGGCTTTCAGTGCACCCATCACCCAAATTGTGAGCATTGCACCCAATAGGTAAGTTTTCAAGTCACACTCCTCTCCCATTTTCCTATTCTTTAGAGTCTCCAATGTCGATTCTTCCCTCTGCGTGTCCATATGTACCCATTGTTTAGCTCCCACTGATAAGTGAGAGCATGGAGTATTTGACTTTCTACGTTATTTCAGTTAGGACAATGTTGCTGCAAAAGACATGATTTTGTTCTTTTTAATGGCTGAGTATATATATTTTTTTTCAAAAGAAGACATGGATGTAGCCAACAAATGTGAAAAAATGTTCAAAATCATAATCATCAGAGAAATACATATATATTCTTTATCCAGTCCTGTGTTGATGAACACTTAGGTTGCTTCCATGACTTTGCTATTATGGATACTGCTGTGATAAACATACAAGTGCATGTACCTATATATATATACAACAAGGAATACTACTTGGTATGGTGTGGTGTATAGGTGCAAGAGTGAAGAGGATTGGCATTAATTCTTTAAATATTTGGTAGAATTCTCTAATGATGCCATCTTGTCCTGGGAAGTTTTTGATTATGGGTTCAACCTCTTCGTTCATTATTGGTTCACATTTTCTGTTTCTTCACAATTTAATCTTGGTAGGTTGTATGTTTCTAGGAATTTATTTCTTCTAGGTTATCCAACAATTTATTTGGAAATACATTTCCAAAGAATATATATATATATATATATATATATATATATGAATACATATAAACATATATATAATATATACATATATAAAATATATTTCCAAAGAAATATATATAAATATTTATTGAGAGAAAATTTAACTTCTTTTTTTCCAATTTGGGTGGCTTTTATTTCTTTTTATTACAAATTGCTCTAGCTAAGACTTCCAGTACTATGTTGAGTGGAAGTGGTGCGATATGGCACCCTTGTTCCTGATATAAGAAAAGCTTTTAACTTTTCACTGTTGAGAATGTTAGTTGTGGGCTTGTCATATATGAACTTTATTTGAGGTACATTTCTCCTATGCTTAATTTGTTGAGAGTTTTTATCATTAAAGGATGTTGAATTTCATCAAATTCTGTTTCTTCATCTTTTGAGATGATCATATTGTTTTTGTCTTTCATTCTGTTAATATGGCGTATCACATTTATAGATTTGCATATGTGGAAACATCCTTGCATTTCCCAGGAATAAACTATAATTGATTATGGTGAATGATCTTTTTGGTGGGCTGTTGGATTCAATTTCCTAGTATTTTCTTGAGGATATTTGCATCTATGTTCATCAGGGATATTGGCCTATAATTTTATTTTCTTTTATTGCTCTTGTCTGACTTTGGTATCAGGGTAATGCTGGCCTCATAAAATGAAGTTGAAGGTGTTCCTTCCACTTCAATTTTTTGTAAGAGCGAGAAGGATTGGGATTAATTCTTCGTTAAGTGTTTGGTAGAATTCTCTAGTGAAGCCGTCTGGTCCTGGGAGATTTTTGATTATGGGTTTAATCTCTTTATTCATTATTGTTCAAATTTTCTATTTCTTCATGATTTACTCTTGGTAGAGTTAAATCCATTTACATTTAAAGTAATTATGCATAAGTAAGATTGTATGTTTCTAGGAATTTATCCATTTCTTCTAGGTTATCCAATTTGCTGGCAGATCATTGTTCATCGCAGTCTCAGGATCCTTCATATTCCTGTGCCATCATTTGTAATAACTCCTCTTTCATTTAAATTCTATTTATTCAAGTCCTATGCCTTTTTCTCTTGGTTAGTCTAGCTAAAGGTTTGTCACTTTTGTTTATCTTTTCAAAAAACCAACTCTTAGTTTTGTTGACCGTTTCTATTTTTTTCTAGTCTCTGATTTATTTCTCCTCTGCTGAATTTGAGCTTAGTTTGTTTTTCTTTTTCTTGTTCTTTGAGGTGGGAAGTTAGGCTGTTTATTTTGATATTTTTCTTTTTTTCTAAATGTAGGCATTTATTGGTCTAAACTTCTCTCTTAGAACAGCGTTTGCTGCATCTCATAAGTTTTAGTATGTTGCGTTTCCATTTTTTTCTATCTCGGTACTTTTTTATTTCAATTTTGATTTATTTTTTGATTCACTGGTCATTCAGGAGTGTGGTGTTTAATTTCTACAAACTTGTAAATTTTCCAAAATTATTCTTATTATTGATTTCTAGTTTTATACCACTGTAGTCACAAAAGATACTTGAAATGATTTCAATCTTCTTAAATCTGTACAACTTCTTTTGTATCCCAAACATATGATCTATCCTGGAGAATGTGTGCACTTGAGAAGAATGTATATTCTGCTGCTGTTGGGTGGAATGCTATGTCCATGTCTGTAAGTTTCATTTGGTCTATAGTGTTATTCAAGTCCATTGTTTCCTTATTGATTTTCCATCTAAATGACTGATCTGTTGTTGGAAGTGGAGTTGCAAAGTTCTCTACCATTATATTGCTGTTTCTCCCTTCAGCTGTGTCAACATTTTCTTTAAATATTTGCTTCAGTTGCTACAATGTTAGGTGCATACGTATTTACAATTGTTATATCTTCTTGATGAACTGACCCCTTTTCCATCATATAGTGCCCTTCTTTGTCTCTTGTAACAGATTTTGACTGAAGGTCTATTTTGTCTAATGTAAGTATAACCACCCCTGCTCTCTTTTTGTTACTGTTTGTTTGGAATATTTTTTTGCATCCCATCATTTTCAGCCTATGTGTGTCCTTAAGCCTAAAGTGAGTTTCCCATAGGCAGTATATTGTTGGATCTTGTTTTTATTTATCCATTCAGACATGCTGTCTTTTGATTGGAGAGTTTAATCCATTTACATTTAAATTATTGATAAGTAAGGACTTATTATTGCTATTTTGTTGTTTTCTTACTATTTTGTAGTTCCTTTTCAAATGATGTTTTAAAAAATTTTTATTTCTGATTGTTCATTGCTAGTATATAGATATAACTGGATTCTTGTATATTGATCTTGTATCTCATCACTTTGCTAAACTCACTTTTAGTTTTAATAGCATATTTTGCAGATTCATGTTTTGAAATATTCTACATAATCATGTGACATGTCAATAAAGACCTATTTCTTCTTTTTCAATCTATATGACTTTCTTTTTTTCTTGCCTTATTGTTCTGGCTAGAACCTCCAGTACGATGTTAAATAGAAGTAGTAAGAGTGGCTATCTTTGATTTGTTCCTCATCTGAAGGGAAAACTATTCTATTTTCACCATTAAGTATGATGTTAATTGTGAAATGTTTGTTTTTTAATTTGTTTCTTTGTAGAAAACTTCTGTTGAGAAAGTTGCCTTCTATTCCTAGTCCATAGGGAATTTTTATCATGAATGGGTGCTGAATTTCATCAAATTTTTTTAAATCTATTGAGATGACAATGTGATTTTCCTTCTTAAGTCAGTTGATTTGATAAGTGATATTGATTTATTTTAAATGTTGATCAAGCCTTGCATTCTAGAGACAAGCTCTATTTGGCCACAATATATTATTCTTTTTATATCTATTGCAGGAAGAAATGATTAATTTCAATATTATCAACTTTATCAACCTTTTCCTTTATGGTTATCTGTGACATATTTAAATATTTTCCTCCTACACTGAAATCGTGAAGACATTCTTGTTTATCAGCGGTTCTCAACTAGGGGTAACTGTTGCCCCAGGGTACATTTAGCAACGTCTGGAAACATTTTTGGTTGTCAAAACTGGTTGTTACAGACATCTAGAGTAACAGATCGACATCTAGTGGCCAGTTATGCTGCTAAACCATCCTACAATGCACACGAGAGCCTTCCACATAAAAAGGATTATCTGGCCCAAAATGTCAACAGTACCAAGGTTAAGAAAACCATATCCTATTTGTATTCTAAAGGCTTCAAGGTTTTGCCTTTCACAGATAGGCTATAAATGTAGTATGGATCATGCTACTTCTATGATGACAGCTATAACACCCCTAAATTGGTTACCCTTTAGAACACTTTATGGTCCCATCTGGTCCCACGTGTACTCTGCCTCAGACATGCAGATAATAACCATATTGGGCCAGGAGTGGTGGCTCATGCCTATATTCCCAATTGAAGCCAGGCGTTCAGGACCAGCCTGGGAAACACAGGGAGACCCTCATCTCTACAAACAACTTTTTTAAAATATACTTTAAGTTCTAGGGTACATGTGCACAACGTACAGGTTTGTTACATATGTATACATGTGCCATGTTGGTGTGCTTCACCCGTTAACTCGTCATTTACATTAGGTATATCTCCTAATGCTATCCCTCCCTGCTTCCCCCACCCCACGACAGGCCCTGGTGTGTGATGTTCCCCACCCTGTGTTCAAATGTTCTCATTGTTCAATTCCCACCTATGAGTGACAACATGCGGTGTTTGGTTTTATGTCCTTGCGATAGTTTGCTCAGAATGATGGTTTCCAGCTTCATCCATGTCCCTACAAAGGACATGAACTCATCCTTTTTTATGGCTGCATAGTATTCCATGGTATATATGTGCCACATTTTCTTAATCCAATATCATCCTGATACCAAAGCCTGGCAGAGACACAACAAAAAAAGAGAATTTTAGACCAATATCCCTGGTGAACATCGATGCAAAAATCCTCAGTAAAATACTGGCAAACCGAATCCAGCAGCACATCAAAAAGCTTATCCACCATGATCAAGTTGGCTTCATCCCTGGGATGCAACGCTGGTTCAACATACAAATGATTAAACGTAATCCATCATATAAACAGAACCAAAGACAAAAACCACATGATTCTCTCAATAGATGCAGAAAAGGCATTTGACAAAATTCAACAGCCCTTCATGCTAAAAACTCTCAATAAACTAGGTATAGATGGGACATATCTCAAAATAATAAGAGCTATTTATGACAAACCCACAGCCAATATCATACTGAATGGGCAAAAACTGGAAGCATTCCCTTTGAAAACTGGCACAAGACAGGGATGCCCTCTCTCACCACTCCTATTCAACATAGTGTTGGAAGTTCTGGCAGGGCACTCAGGCAGGAGAAAGAAATAAAGGGTGTTCAATTAGGAAAATAGGAAGTTAAATTGTCCCTGTTTGCAGATGGCATGATTGTATATTTAGAAAACCCCATTGTCTCAGCCCAAAATCTCCTTAAGCTGATAAGCAACTTCAGCAAAGTCTCAGGGTACAAAATCAATGTGCAAAAACCACAAGCATTCCTATACACCAATAACAGACAGAGAGCCAAATCATGAGTGAACTCCCATTCACAATTGCTTCAAAGAGAATAAAATACCTGGGAACACAACTTACAAGGGATGTGAAGGATGTTTTCAAGGAGAACTACAAACCACTGCTCAACCAAATAAAAGAGGACACATACAAACAATTTTTTAAAAATAAGATAGGCATGGTGGTATGTGCCTGTGGTCCCAGCTACTCATGAGGCTGGGGTGGGAGGATCACTTGAGCCTAGGAATTTGAGGCTGCAGTGAGCTACAACTGCACCACTGCTCCCCAGCCTGGGCAACACAGCAAGACCCTGCCTCAAAACAAACAAAGCCACGTTGTTCAGAAGACTAACTGGTGAGACACATGCTCCTGAATCTCCAGACTAAGTATGTGTTTTGGCTCTAGGGACCTTCTGTTTATTGGGTCCCTTGCTGAAATCTCAACTCACATCTGACCATTGTGTTGCAAGAATTCTAGGAAAACTCTACAATCTCATTGAGAAATATCACAGGAGACCTAAACAAATGAATACCTTGGTTATGAATTAAACAGCTCAACATAGGCCGGGCATGGTGGCTCATGCCTGTAATCCCAGCACTTTGGGAAGCTGAGGTGGAAGGATTGCTTGAGCCCAGGAGTTCAAGACCAGCCTGGGCAACACGGCAAAACCCCATCTCTACAAAAAAAACCAAAAAAAACAAAAAAAACAAAATATTAGCCAGGCATTGTGGCATGCACCTGTAGTCTCAGCCACTCAGGAGGCTGAGGTGGGAGAATCACCTGAGCCCAGGAAGTTGAGGCTGCAGTGAGCTGTGATCACACCACTGCACTCCACCCTGGGCAACAGAGTGAGACTTTGTCTTAAAAAAAATACTAATAATAAGCTCGACATTGTAAAGATGTCAATTATCCCTAAATAAATTTATAGATTCAATGAAATTTCAATCAAAATCCCAGCAGGCTCTTTTCTTTCCTTTTTTTTTTTTTTAATAGGAGTTACCAAGCTGCATCTCAAATCTTTCCATTTCATCTACATTTTCAAATCTGCAGAAAGCAAATATAATATCCTTTTATTATCTGAGGTGGAGTACCTCTTTTCATTCCTGATATTGGTAATTTGTTCTCTCTCAGTCTCTTTCTCAATTACTGTCACCTGGGAGTGCTGTCAATTTAATTAGTGTTGGCAAAGAAAAAATAGTCGGCTTTGTTTATCCTTTTCCGTGGTATGCTTGTAGTCTCTTGGAAGAATTTCAATACAGAACTTTCTTGCAATATATTTGTAGGAATAATATAATTCACCCATATACCCTTCACCTAGATTTGACACTCATTAAGATTTTGAGACATATCTTTCTGTGTATTTGTGTGTACACATATAGACTTTTTTTTTCTTTACCATTTGAGAATAACTTGTGGACAACACGACACTTCACCACGTGTGGCATAATAAAATATATATATTTGATCTCTGCCTCTGGTTTCTGACACAGAGCTCCTTGTAATTTCCTGAGTGATAGTGGTGCTAGGGGCATCTTTTGTTCAAACATTTGTTCTTTGATCTGGTTCCTGACACAGAGCTCCTAAAACCCTCATAATTTCCTGTGTGATGGAGGTGATAGTAACATCCTAACAGAGAGCTCCTAAATCCATTTGAATTTCCTGGGTAAACAGGAAACACCCGGCTAATTTCTGTAATTTTAGTAGAGACAGGTTTCACCATGTTGGCCAGGCTGGTCGCAAACTCCTGACCTCAGGTGATTTGCCTGCCTCCCTCCGCCTCCCAAAGTGCTGGGATTACAGGTGTGAGCCACTGCCCGTCTAGACAATTTTGGGGGGAATATTTTTCCACCAGCTGAAATGTTTTATTTCTTGCTTCGGTTTACTTCTAGTCACCTGCATGCATTAGGATCTGCTGTTTTATTTGTAACAGTGCAATGACAGTGGTGTGCAAATGGGTGAAGGTTTGGAATGGCGACTGTGTTTCTTGGTTCAAAAAAATGCTCTCCTGTTGGTAAACTTCACTTTTACAAAATAACAGTGCTGTTATTTTTGTAGGGGGAAGCGTTTTCGTGGCGTCTGGTTTTGTGATTTGATTTTGTTTCTGTGGACCTTTCATTTCTCGTTTCATTTTTTTCCTTTGCCACCAAGTCTCTAAGGGACCCCTCCTTGCTTCCTCTTTCTCCCCGAGAAGCAATGACTCCCTGAGGCCACCACCTCCTCTCCTACGCGCTCTAAGTCCCTTCCCTTTGATTCTCTCTTAGCCAGGAATACAAGCCCTGTCCTCAGCTCTCAAGAACAGAAAAACTGTGGTTTTCTTTTTTTCTTTTTTTTTTTTTTTTTTATGGCGTCTCGCTCTGTCGCCCACGCTGGAGTGCGGTGGCGCGATCTCGGCTCACTGCAAGCTCCACCTCCCGGGTTCCCGCCATTCTCCTGCCTCAGCCTCCCGAGTAGCTGGAATCACAGGCGCCCGCCACCACACCCAGCTAATTTTTTGTATTTTTAGTAGAGACGGGGTTTCACCGTGTTAGCCAGGATGGTCTCGATCTCCTGACCTCGTGATCCGCCCACCTCTGCCTCCCAAAGTGCTGGGACTACAGGCGTGAGCCACTGCGCCCGGCCAAAACTGTGGTTTTCTTTTAGATTTTTTTGTTAGCAACTAAAGCTTCCTTATGACTAAAAGCCATAAACCAGGAAACCCCCTTAACCCTCATTCCAAGTTTTGAACGTTCTCTAGAATTTGCCTTCTTCCTTCTCCAGTGTTTAGGTTTTAAGGCTCCCTGCCTTCCTTCCTTCCTCCCTCCCTTCCTCCCTCTCTTCCTCCCTCCCTTCCTCCCTCCCTCCCTCTCTTCCTCCCTCTCTTCCTCCCTCCCTCCCTCTCTTCCTCCCTCCCTCTCTTCCTCCCTCCCTCTCTTCCTCCCTTCCTCCCTCCCTTCCTGCCTTCCTTCCTTCCTTCCAGTCAGGTCTCTCTGTGTTGCCCAGGCTGGAGTTCAGTGGCGTGATCACAGTTGACCGTAACCATGGACTCGTGGGATGGGGCAATCTTCCCACCTCAGCCTCCTGAGTAGCTAGGACTACAGGCAGGCACCACAACACCTGACTATTTTTTAAAAAATTTTTTTGCAGAGATGAGGTCTTGCTACATTCCCCAGGCTCGTCTCCAACTTGTAGTCCTAAACAATCCTTCTGCCTCAGCCTCCCAAAGTGCTGGGATTACAGGTGTGAGCCACCACACCCAGCCCTCTTCTTCCTCTTGTTTGCTTTCTTTTAATTTTGCCCAGAATTTATAGTTATTATCTGTGAAACGAAAGAGAAGAGAGAAAAAACAGTAACAAACAATTAGGTAATTATTGCTAAGTGTCATTGATATCCTAGGAAAATATATCAAGAAGCTGTGGGTGATGAACCGACAATTAAAAGCCATGCGTGAAATTCCCAGGGCCCCCCAGGGAACTTACAAAGGTTCTCACATGCTGTGGCGAGAGGGCTCCAAAAGCTGAAGACCAGGCTCGAGCCTTGACATCACCGTGGCTGAGCTCCTGAGGGGCTTAAGTACTCCAGGTCTAAGGTATCTAGGTCAGGGTATGTGGGACCCCGATACATAAGATTCCCCCAAATATTTAGAACTATCAGATTCTGCTGAACCTTCTTAGCCTACAGAAGTACCCACCTCGCCAGGCGCGGTGGCTCACCCCTGTAATCCCAGCACTTTGGGAGGCCAAGGTGGGCGGATCACAAGGTCAGGAGATCGAGACCATCCTGGCTAACACGGTGAAACCCTGTCTCTACTAAGAATACAAAAAAAAAAATTAGCCGGGCATGGTGGTGGGCGCCTGTAATCCCAGCTACTCGGGAGGCTGAGGCAGGAGAATGGCGTGAACCCGGGAGGCGGAGCTTGCAGTGAGCCAAGATTGCGCCACTGCACTCCAGCCTGGGTGGACAGAGCGAGACTCTGTCTCAAAAAAAAAAAATAAAATAAAATAAAAGAAGTGCCCGCCTCTTATTTATTTATTTATTTATTTATTGAGACAGAGTCTTGCTCTGTCGCCCAGGCTGGAGTGCAGTGGCACAATCTCGGCTCACTGCAACCTCTGCCTCCCGGGTTCAAGTGATTCTCCTGCCTCAGCCTCCCAAGTAACTGGGAATACAGGCATGCGCCACCACGCCCAGCTAATTTTTATATTTTTAGTAGAGACAGGGTTTCACCACGTTGGTCAGGATAGTCTCGATCTCTTGACCTCGTGATCTGCCTGTCTCAGCCTCCCAAAGTGCCGGGATTACAGGCATGATCTACCGTGCCCGGCCTGCTGAAACTTCTGAGCCTACAGAAGTGCCCACCTCTCCTTATTAAGAACAGTCACTCCCTCCTTGTTTGGGGATAATGTCCCCTACAAAACAACATTGCCCATGAAGACCTGCCCCGATAGCCCCTCTTGTCAGATGAGCCTACGGGAAGACTCATTCAAGGACATCCTGCCCCTAATAGGGAAGAAAAGTACAATGCCCTCCATGATCTTGAGTTGCTGCCATAGATGGAGAAACGGATTTAAAAACGCAGGGAAATGGGGAGCTCAGGTGGATGTACAGCCAGAAGATCCATCAGATGAGGATGTTCTACAAGAAGCCCAGGGATCCAGGATTCTCCAAGGCAATAAGGAATGAGCTGGGGAAATGGAAACCATTATCATCAAAAAGTTCAGTGAAGGGCCAGGAGTGGTGGCTCATGCTTGTAATCCCAGCATGTTGGAAAAGCTGCAGCGGGAAGATCATTTGAGCCCAGGAGTTTGAAACTACCCTGGGCAACACAGTGAGACCCCATCCCTCCTAAAAATTTTAAAATTAGCCCATTATGGTGGCATGTGCCTGTAGTCCCAGTTACTTGTAAGGCTGAGATAGGAGGATCATTTCAGCCCAGGAGTTGGAGGCTGCAGTGATCGTGCCACTGCACTCCAGCCCGGGTGACAGAGTGAGACCCTGTCTCAAAAAAAAAAAAAAAAAGATTTAAAAAACATATTTTATTCAAGTTGCCCAACATTTGAGTAAGTTTCCATTAAGAAAGTAAATATTTAAAAATTAAAATTATTTTGCCTACTTTCAGTGACTTTTAGATATTCAAAAGTATCTCCAAATTAAAGTCAAACTGTAAATTATAACTATTGGAGAACAGTTTTTATATTAAAATTATTTAATGCCATTTGATTCAGCAATACTATCTTGAGATTTGAAAATATTTTAAATTTTAGCAAATAATTTATAAAAACATACCTATGAGCAGTTCTAGAATTCTAGTGTTTGTTTTCAGTGTAAAGAATCAGTATCAGCTGAGTGCGGTGGCTCACGCCTGTAATTCCAGCACTTTGGGAGCCTGAGGCAGGCGGATCACTTGAGGTCAGGAGTTTGAGAACAGCCTGGCCAACATGGTGAAACCCCGTCTCTACTAAAAATACAAAAATTAGCCCAGGCATGATGGCACATGCCTGTAGTCCCAGCTACTTGGGAGACTGAGGCAGGAGAATCACTTGAACCCGCGAAGTGGAGGTTGCAGCGAGTCGAGATTGCGTCACTGCACTCCAGCCTGGGTGACACAGCGAGACTCCGTCTCAAAAAAAGACAAAAAAAAGAATCAGGATCATGCTTTTTTCTTATTACCTCTGGTCCTGCATAGATGGAAATGTAAGAGTCATACCAGTTGTTCATCATTAGGAAATTTCTTCAGTTGCTACGTGCAGATGTTGTGAATACAGTGCTCATTCATGGATATATCAAGAACCACATACTGGAATAGCACAGAGTGAGAAGCTGGAAGCTCTACCCTGAGAAACAACACTATATTATGCAAAAATCTAGCCTATGAGGTTGGTGCAAAAGTAATTGTGGTTTCTGCCATTACTTTTCATAGTAACGCTATCTTGAGAAGGAGGGTTTGATGCGTGAATTAAACAGGGTTTTCCTATGTGAAGTATTGCCACCCCTCTCTGAAGCTGACTCTGTCTCCAGTGTTGGCATAAACAACCTTATGACATTTGGAAGCAGCTGCCGTTTTTTTTCCCCCTTCTTCAATTTTATTACCCTTTGACCAACAGCTCTCCATTTCCCACACACCCTTGGCCCCACAAATCCCTGGCAACCACCATTCTCTGCTTCTATGAGTTCAACTTTGTTTAGATTCCATATATAAGTGAGATCATGCAGTATTTGTCTTTCTGTGCTTGGCTTATTTCATTAGTACAATGTCCTCCAGGTTCATCCGTGTTGTTGCAAGTGACAGGATTTCTTTCTTTGTTGAGGCTGAATTATACTCCACTGGGTGCCTGTACCACTTTCTCTTTATCCGTTCATCTGCGGATGGACACCGAGGCTGACTCCCTATCTTGGCTATCATGAATAGTGCTGCAACCAGCATGGAAGTGCGGATGTCTCTTTGACTTACTGACTTCAATGTCTTCAGATGTATACTCAGAAATGGGATGGTTGGATGATATGGTGGTTCTATTTTCAGTTTTTGGAGGAACCTCCAAACTGTTTTCCTTAACAGTTGTAGCAATTTACATTCCTACCAACAGCGTGTAAGGCTTCCCTCTTCCTCACAGCCTTGCCAGCACTTGGTATTTTTATCTTTTTGATAATACCCATTCTAATAGGTGTGAGGTGATATCTCATTGAGGTCTTAATTTGCATTTACCTTATGATTAGTGCTGTTGAGCATTGAAAAAAATATGTTGGCCCCCACCCCTTTTTTTTTTTTGAGACAGAGTTTCACTCAAGTTGCCCAGGCTGGAGTGCAATGGTGTGATCTCAGCTCACCACAACCTCCGCCTCTGGGGTTCAAGGGATTCTCCTGCCTTAGCTTCCTGAGTAGCTAGGACTACAGGCATGTGCCACCATGCCCAGCTAATTTTGTATTTTTAGTAGAGATAGGGTTTCTCCATGTTGGTCAGGCTGGTCTCAAACTCCTGACCTCAGGTGATCTGCCTGCCTCAGCCTCCCAAAGTGCTGGGATTACAAGCATGAGCCACCACGCCTGGCCTTGTATGCCTTCTTTTGAGAAATGTCTATTCAAGTCCTTTGCCCATTATTTATTTATTTTTTATTGCAGATACATAGTAGGTGTATATATTTATGGGGTACATGAGATACTTTGATACGGGCACACAATGCGTCATAATCACATCATGGAGAATGGGGTATCCATCCCCTCGAGCATTTATCCTTTGTGTTACAAACAATCCAATTACACTTTTATTTATTTTTAAATCTACAATTAAATTATTAATTAAATCTACAATTAAATTATTAATGACTATAGTCACCCTGCAGGTTTTATTCATTCTGACTATTTTTTGTACCCATTAACCATCCCCACCTTTTGCAAGCCCCCCTTTTGCCCATCTTAAAATCAGGTTGTATTTTTGTTATGAAGTTGTATTTTGAATATTAACGCCTTATCAGACATATGGTTTGCAAATATTTTCTTCCATTCTGTAGATTGTCTCTTCACTCTGTTGATTGTTTCTTTGCTGTGTAGAAGCTTTCTAGCTTAATGCAATCCCAATTGTCTTATTTTATTTTTTTGCTTCTGTTGCCTGTGCTTTTGGGGTCATATCCAAAAATATGATTGCCAAGATCAATGTCAAGGAAGTTTTCCCCCATTTTTTTCTTCTAGGAGTTTTACAGTTTCAGGTCTTAGATTTAAGTCTTTAATCCATTTGGAGTTTTTTGCGTATGGTGTAAGACAACGGAATACTTTCATTCTTGTGTATGTGGAGATCTAGTTTTCCCCATACCATTTATTGAAGAGACTGTCCTTTCTCCATTGTGTACTCTTGTCATCTTTGTCAAAGATCAATTGACTGTAAATGTGTGGATTTATTTCTGGGCTCTGTATTCTGTCCCATTGGTCTATGTGTCTGTTTTCATGCCACACCATGCTGTCCTTGCAGGGGTTATATTGTGTTTATTTGTTTGTTTTTGAGAGTTGGGTTCTGGCAATTATAGTGCACTGCAGCAGTCTTGAACTCCTGGGCTCAATCCATCTTCCCTCCTCAGCCTCCCAAGTAAATGGGACTACAGGTGGGTGCCATGGTGCCTGGCATTACCATGCTGTTTTGGTTACTGTAGCATTGTAGTATGTTCTGGAATCAGGTAGCATGATGCCTTGAGCTTTGTTCTGTTTGTTCAACATTGCTTTGGCTATTTGGGGTCTTTTACAGTTTCATACAAAATTTAAGATTTTTTTTTCTCTTCCTGTGAAAAATGTCATTGGAATTTTGATAGGGATTGCATTGAATCTGTAGATTGCTTTGGGTAGTATGGTCATTTTAACAATATTAATTATCCAATCCATGAACATAGGATATCCTTCCGTTTATTTGCGTCTTCTTCAATTTATCTGTATTTTACAGTTTTCAGTGTACAGATCTTTTACCTTCTTAGTTAAATTTATTTCTAAGTATTAAATATTTTTCAATGCTAACATAAATGACATTAAAAAAAAATGAGATGGAGTCTTGCTCTGTCACCCAGGCTGGAGTGCAGTGGTGTGATCTCAGCTCACTGCATCCTCTGCCTCCTGGGTTCAAGCAATTCTCCTGCCTCAGCCTCCCGAGTATCTGAGTTGTTTTATTTATTTTTTGAACAGTTCACCGTTGGTGTATAAAAACTACTACTACTGATTTATGATCCTGGATCAAATGTTGATTTTGTTCATTTTGATCCTGGATATGTTGATTTGGGATCCTGGAAGCAGCTGCCTCCTATCTTGAGGACATGAGGCAAGAGATGAAGCAGGTCTCTGGGGTCTAGGTGTTGGTAACCAGAAGAGAGAATGTTTAGGGGACTGGCAGCTGTTAAACTGCAATACTCTACACAGTGAGTCCCAAGTGACAGAGGTGGCCATGTGCTCTTTACTAAATGTGTGTGTGTCCAGGCAAAAGATCCCTCTTGCCCAAGTCTAGACTCCCGGATAGACACTTTAATATTTGGTCTGTAGGGTCTTTAACTTGCATAAGTAGGAAAGTGCTGGCTCCTTCTGTGGTATCAACTGGGGCCAGGACAGAAGAGCAATGCAATGTCTGGGCACCTTTGCTCTGGTGCTGTCCTGCCAGCTAAGTGTTCATGGTTTGGGGAGAGAGGCCTTAGTCCTTCCCTGAGTGGGATGAGGGCTGGTATCTGAGCCTTCCAGTTTTCCAAGATTGATGGCTTTAAGCTTTGTATTATAGCTGGTTTTCAGAGAGTTTCACAGGGCCAGCCTGAAGGAAATAAATCTTGGCCAAGCCAACCCTCAGGCATGACAGCCACCCAGGAGAGTAGAAAACAGATGTGATTTCCAGGAAGTATTAAGGCCCCACTTAAAGTCATGATCACATATAATGGACTTTGGGGACTCAGTGGGGAAGATTGGCAGGGTGTTGAGGGAAAAATGACTACATATTGGGTACAGCATACACTGCTCCAGTGACAGGTGCACTAAAATCTCAGAAGTCACCACTAAATAACTTATCCATGTAACCACAAACCACCTGTATCCCAAAAACTACCGCATTTTTTAAAAAAGCTCATGATCACAGTACACTTTTGGGCTTTTCTCTCACCTAATCATGGGTAGGGAAGAAATGTATTTAATTAACCAAGGTTGGGATGTAGCTACTGCAGTATGTGGCTCAACAGAGCAAGAGAGGAATGATAGCATTGAGGATACAAGCAAGGAAGTGATTATAATAATTCTTCAATTGAGGAAGGAGGGAAGTGAACAAAGAGGGAAGCCAGAGACAGGGCCATGGTAACACCAAAGGATTGCTGAGTTGGGAGGTTGTAGGGGAGGAGGCAGCAAGGGGCAGGGTCAGAGTGCAGTAATGGAGATGAGATCAGGGAGGAGCTGCAGTTATTGATTGAGCCAGAGCCCTGGGAGTGACAACGAGAGAGCAGAGGCTCCCTGAGGATATGAAAATGGTGATAGAAGTGCTGTCAGTGATCTGGGGAAACATCTTGGAGGACTGAGCGGGGAGTGGTCAACAGCTGATTGCTCCCAGGGTGACAGGAGCTGGGAGGATGCTCTGAGAGCAGCAGCCAGAGCAGGACGATCCCTGCCCACCTCAGGCCATAGTGAGGAAGATGACGGAGAGAAGATGCCCCCATTCTAGAGAGCTGCAGAGGAGCCTGTGTCCTCCCAGGACAGTAGGATGGTGAAAGGATGGTCCAGAGAAGAGAGATGGATATGAGGGCTCAGGATACGAGGAGGGTGGGAGATAGAACCATTAGGACTTGAGACTGCGGATAAGGCATGAGGAAATTAGCCCTGAGGTCGCAAGGCAATGGGGTGCTGGTGAGGCTCTGACATGGGGCAGTGTCATGGGGTGCAGAGTTTGATGCTGTCTCCTGACCCTTGTGGGTGGAGGAAGGAGGTGAGGAGAGGGATAAATATATGAGCATCTCTTGATGCTGGGAGCCTAAATGAAACCACCATAGCAAAAGTTATGATAACAAGTCTGACATACCTAACTCCATCTTGCTTCTAACTTCACAAGCAAACTATCTTTGCTCATTCCTGGGTGTAGGCCAAATTAACTATGGGAGGAATTTAGTTTATAGTTTAACTTTAAAACAAAGATGATAACAGTATCTTCCTAAAACTAACCCCTCCTTGCTTGGGGACTGAAACCACCTTTGTCTAAAACTAACAGATTTGCCACAAGATTAGAATTATGGCTCAGGAGTCATGTAGCCAGTGGTCACAAGATTTGTAACCTTCCCAATTGTTCCTATAGATAACATTACTATTGTAAAACCTAAGACTGGTGTTCAAGGCATATTTCAGACCTTGCATTCTGATAGACTAACTGGCACCACCTGGACCAATGAGCCATACCAAGAAACTGGCTCAACCAGATCTGTGACCACTAGCCAGAAACTGATTCAGTGCAAGAAGACAGCTTCCATCCCCTATGATTTCATCCCTGACCCAACCAATCAGCATTCCCCATTCTCTAGCCTACCCACCAGCCAAATTATCCTTGAAAAACTCTAGTCTCCAAATTCTCAGGGAGGTGGATTTAAGAAACCTCTCCCATCCTTCTGCTTGCCTGGCCCAGTGATTATTAATCTCTTTCATTGCTGCAACTCCTGCTGTTCTTGGTGTTTGGCTTTTCTGGGCAGCAGGCAAGAAACCAGTCAGGCAATTACGTGAAGATGGGGTCATAATGCATGGAGTATCATGAAGACTAGATGGGAACCCCCTCTAACTGTCTAGAGAGGTGAATGCAGGCCACAGCATATAGACACTGGCTTGGGTCAAGCCGCAGGACATCTGAGTGGGGCTGACGTTGGAAATGACACTAAACAAAAAGCAGAAGGAATTCACATGGGCCTGCGGGCTACCTGGGACTATGGGGTGTGGCAGCATCAGTGGTTGGTTTCATTTGTCAGTGGACTCTATCCTCACTGTCACCAAATTTATCTCCCTAAAACTTTACTTGCAGAAATTTGAGAAGTTCCCAGTTGCTCACAGGACAAAGTTTGAAGTCCTTGCAAGGAAGACTCTTATTCCCTGGCCTTCAAAGGCTTTTCCAAATTTAGTTTTCAGTCTCCCTGTTCAAGTTTGAGGCTGCATTGAGCTATGATATCCCAGTGCACTCCAGCCTGGGTGCTAATTACAAGTGTGTGTTTGGTGGGTAAACAATGGCTGTTTATATGGTGAATTAACTCAGCGAGCCTTTTCTCTGTGGTAGCACAGAGCCATGGTTATGGTGCAGGCTCTAGAGGGGAACTGCCTGGGTGTGTATTTAGGTTATGCACTTGAGCATGGGCAAATGACTTCACCTCTTTGTGCCTCATTTTTCTTATTTGTCCAATTGAAGTTGCACCTATACCTACCTTGCAAGGTCGTTGAGACCATTAAGGGAGATAATCTAGTTAGAAGCACGCAAAACTGCCTGACATGCCAAAAGCACTCAGTTAACATTGGCTACTATCATTGTTGCTGGGGAGAGGCCAACTTCTCCATCCATCTCATCCTGCTAGTGATGCAGGAATTAGTGAACATACACTAGAAAGGAGCTGGGATAGACCCGAAAGCTAAAAGCATCATTCTGGCTCAGACAAGGTTACAACCTCTTCATAATTCAGCAGGATCAAGGGTCAGGCTGGAAGGTCCTTAAGAGAATACTGCTTTTCTTCCATGACCATTTGCTGTTACCTGGAGCTTCTTGGTGCAGCTTTCTGCCAGAACTTTCTCTTGACCTTCTGTGGTCTAAGTCAGTGGGTCTCAGAGTTGATCGTGTACCAGAATTACCAGAAAGCTTGTTAAACCACAGATCGTTGAGCCCCACTATCAGAGTTTTTAATGTAGGAGGTTGGGTAGGGGTGGGGGGTGGGTGTTGAGGGTTTGCACTTCTAATGTTTCCCAGTGCTGCTGCTGCTGGTGGTCTGGGGACCACACTTTAAGAACCAGTGGTCTGACCAGGCATGGTGGCTCATGCCTGTAATCCCGGCACTTTGGGAGGCCAAGGCGGGCAGATTGCTTGAGCTCTGGAGTTCGAAACCAGCCTGGACAACATGGCAAAACTCTGTCTCTACAAAAAATACACAAAAATTAGCCAGTGCAGTGGTGCGCACCTGTAGTCCTTGTTACTCGGGAGGCTGAGGTGGGAGGATCACTTGAGCCTGTAAGACGGGAGGTTGTTGTGAGCCAAGATTACACCATTGCACTCCAGCCTGGGCGACGGGAGTGAAACCCTGTCTCAAAAAAAACAAAAAACAAAAAACAAAAACCACGGGCCTAAATAATTAACTATGATGGGGGACAAGGGGCAATCAGGAGAGGCATCATGGAAGTGAAGGCCTTTTATGTTTGTTTTTCCTGAGATAAGGTCCCACTTTGTCGTCCAGGCTGGAGTACAGTGTTGAGATCATGGCTCACTGCAGCCTTGACCTCTAAGGCTCAAGTGATCCCAAGGTAGATGCCTTTGAGGTGAATCTCAAAGCATGAATGAGTTTGCCAGATGGGGAAGAGGTGGAGGACTGTCGACCAGAAATGGCGTGTGGGAGATGAAGCCAACAGGTCTCTGGGCACTAAAGGTGTTGAGCCCAGGAGCCCAGCTGAGAAGTCTGGGCTCCACTGGGGCGACCTCTTGAAGTAGAGGATGGTTTGGGGACCTGGAAGTGATGTGATGAGAACGGGCAGAAGTGTCGAGGGTGTTGCAGGGGAGCGATCAGGTCAGAGGCTGCTGGGATAGCCAGCAAGAACAGAGTAGGTGCTTTAGGTTGACAGCAGAAAATAGCCTTGACCCTCATCCTTGAGCCTCACCCTCCTTTAAGGCCTGGAGGATTTTTTCCGTGATACTGTTTCTCAAACTAGGCACTGACACTGATGATTCACAGGGGCTGTGAGATGAGGTAGTGGGTTGCAACCAGCATTTAAAAAAATGAATTAGAGGCTGGGCGTGGTGGCTCATGCCTGTAATCCCAGCACTTTGGGAGGCTGAGGCGGGTGGATCACCGGAGGTCAGGAGTTCGAGACCAGCCTGGCCAACATGGTAAAACCCCATCTCTACTAAAAATACAAAAATTAGCTGGGCGTGGTGGCGTGCGTCTGTAATCCCAGCTGAGGCTGAGGCAGGAGAATCACTTGAACCCGGGAGGTGAAGGTTATTGTGAGCCAAGATTGCACCGCTGCACTCCAGCCTGGGCGACAGAGTGAAACTGTGTCTCAAAAATACAAAAACCACAAAAAGAATTAGAAAAGAGTGGAATTAAAAAATCAAGAGTTCACTGCACATAAGAAGGGTATGGTTTCATTAAGCTTGTTTCAGGTGTGTGTGTCTAGATGATCATGTGTGCGGGTTGCAGTTGATTAAAAACAGGGCTCTGTGCAGCCTATTCTGTTCAGTGAACCAGTCCGGGGGTGGCCCCTGGAGCATCGAACACAGGCCCCTGCCTCCAGGAGCTGAGGATCCAGATAGAGAGGTGCAGAATCACAGAACAGGAAGTGCTGAGTGGAGGGTGGGGGAGAAGCCCAAGCCAGGCCCTAAGACAGCCCCAAAGAGGGAGGGATTTACGGAGATGGCTTTGTGCTGACCTTTTAGTGTGGCTCAGATTCTGACACCAGGGCCTTTGGAAAGAGGTAGAAGATACTCTGCAGACAGATGCTGATGCTGCCAGGAAGCATGTGGAATAGCAACTCACTTGGCCTTGCTGGGGTACAGGGTGTGAGAAGGTAAATCATGTTTAAAAAGGGGCCAGGTGTAGGGCAAGGCACGGTGGCTCACAACTGTAATTCCAGCACTCTGGGAGGCCGAGGCGGGCAGATCACAAGGTCAGGAGTTCGAGACCAGCCTGGCCAACATGGTGAAACCCTGTCTCTACTAAAAATACAAAAAAATTAGCTGGGCATGGTGGTGCATGCCTGTAATCCCAGCTAATCGGGAGGCTGAAGCAGGAGATGTGCTTGAACCTGGGAGGCAGAGGTTGCAGTGAATGGAGACCGTGCCACTGTATTCCAGCCTGGACAACAAGGCGAGACTCCGTCTCAAAAAAAAAAAAAAAAAACAAACAAACCAAAAACAAAGGCCAGGTGCGGCGGCTTACACCTGAAATCCCAGCACTTTGGGAAGCTGAGGAGGGAGGATCACTTGAGGCCAGGAGTTCAAGACCAGCCTGGTCAGCATAGTGAGACCCGGTCTCTACAAAAAAAATAAAAGAATGAGCCAGATGTGGGGGTGTGCACCTGTGGTTCCAGTCAGTCAGGAGGCTGAGGAGGAGGGACCCCTTGAGTCCAGAAGTTGGAGGCTGCAGTGAGCTATGAATGCCCCACTGCATTCCAGCCTGGGTGACAGAGTGAGACCCAGTCTCCTAAAAAAATAAATAAATAAATAAATCTGAGGCCGAACAGAGATGCAAAATCCAAAATCTCAACAGGTCTTGACGAGGCCTTTCAACATCACCCAACAAATTCAAATTACAGATGAGGAAACTAAGGCCTATTTGCCCAATAACTGCATAGCACACAAGCCTAGGATTTGAAGGCTTCTGGTCTGGTCTCTGTTCTTCCAGGCCACAGAGTTCTCCGAACATGGGCCCAGAGGCTAAGCTTCATCTTGTGTCTGTCAGCATCAGGGCACATTTTGGGTAGAACGGTAGGTCGTGATTCTGTGGCAATACCGTGGGTGCCTTAACCAGATGCTGTTTTAATCAGCCCCTCCCCTTACCAGGTGAGAAACACCTGTGAGTTAGAAGCCCTGTAATCACCCACTCATTCCCTTTGTACTTGCCAAACATTTCAGCAAATCTTTAGCAAGAATCTTTAGCCACTAAAGTTTTTTGTTGTTGTTTGTTTTAGACAGAGTCTCACCCTGTCACTGGGCTGGAGTGCAGTGGCGTGATCTCAGCTCACTGCAACCTCCGCCTCCGGGGTTCAAGTGGTTTTCCTGCCTCAGCCTCCCGAGTAGTTGGGATTACAGGCAGCCGCCACTATGCCCAGCTGTTTTTGTATTTTTAGTAGAGACGGGGGTCTCACTATGTTGACCAGGCTGGTCTTGAACTCCTGACCTCGGGATTCTCCCGCCTTGGCCTCCCAAAGTGCTGGGATTACAGGCATGAGCCACCATGCCTGGCCTTGCTTGTTTTAGAGACAGGGTCTCACTCTGTCGCCCAGGGTGGAGTGCAGTGGCGTGATCTTGGCTCACTGCAGCCTCCTCTCCTCAGGTTCAAGCGATTCTCCTGCCTCAGCATCCCGAGTAGCTGGGATTACAGGTGCCCGCCACCATACCCAACTTATTTTTGTATTTTTAGTAGAGACAGGGTTTCACCATGTTGGCCAGGCTGGTCTCGAACTCCTGACCTCAAGTGATCCACCCGCCTCGGCCTCCCAAAGTGCTGGGATTACAGGTGTGAGCCACCCTGCCTGGCTGCCACTAAAGTTTTAGAAAAAGTTATTTTCCTTTTTGTGTGGGCTGTGGGCCATTCTCTACCCAGTCCGCAATTTCTATAAACCTTGGGACGGCACACAGCAAAATTCCATCCACGCCATGCTGATGAATTTTGGGCTTATGACCTTCATGTTTTTAGGCTTCATTTTGTTGAGATTGTGTCACTTTGCACATTAAGAAACTGAGTTCCAAAGAGGCTCTTTGTGCGCGGGGTCACCAACCGTGAAGGCACAAGGAGTGGATTCGGCCCCCATGATGGTGGTCCAAGGACTCCTTCCCCTCAAGCTCATCATTAGGAACTTGTAGCATTCTGGGCGTGAGATACGAAAACCTTAGCTTAGTATCTGTGACAGTGGCAAAGACTAGCACTTTCATATTGTCGAATTGACAGCCTTAGATAATATAATTTCTTATCCGGAAAATAACCCTATTTTATTGCAAGAAAACTTTGTATGTTTAAGAATTTTTCAGGCCGGGCGTGGTGGCTCATACCTGTAATCCCAGCACTTCGGGAGGCCGAGGCGGGAAGATCACTTGAGGCCAGGAGTTTGAGACCAGCCTGGCCAACATGGTGAAACCCCGTTTCTACTAAAAACAGCAAAATTAGCTGGGCGTGGTGGGCGCCTGTATGTAGTTCCAGCTATGCGGGAGACTGAGGCAGGAGAATCACTTGAACCCGGGAGGTGGAGGCTGCAGTGAGCCGTGATGATGCCACTGCACTCCAGCCTAGGGAACAGAACGAGACTCAGTCTCAAAAAAAAAAAAAAAAAAAAAAAAAAAATCAGAAATGCACAGAAAAAAAGGATGACAGAATTTTAAAAATAACATATGAAAAAGCCCAGGTTACATTTGTTATCCTCTTTTCTTCAACTGATTTGATGCCACTGAGGCCTAATTTGTTTTCCAGCACGAATACAGACACACAAGGCCTTGGGCACCCCACAAGTACACGGCTATCTGCACTGCAAAATTCTGTCTTCAACTTCTTTTTATGCTACATATGTAAAGAATGTCAACAATTGCGTCTTATTTCCCCTCATCTACCTTGATTGAGGCAGAAAAATGGATAAATAGCAAATGCTGTGGCAAATATCCATCCAAAGTGGTTAATTATTGCATCATTATATTCGCTATTTTACCTGTCATGTACCATTAGAAGGTAACAAGACCATTGTCAGTCAAAGATGGGGGAGATAATTAGAGCATCTATAGGTTAGCAGGAAATCAAATTGGTGCTGGTACCCATCAGTGCCGAGGAGCTGAGCGTAATTAGGGGGAAAATATGCAGAGGGTGAGATGAATGAAGCCCTGGGGATTAGATACCGTGGCTGATTTGAGAGCTTGACTCTCCTATGTTCTGACATTGCAGATGGCGACGTCAAAATAGGTGTACAATTGGAGCAGTGAAAAATAGCAAAGCAAGGTGCCACTGCTACTGTCTGCAGGGCCCTGAGAAGTGCCTGATTTGGAAAAACACAGTGTTTATCATGTTTTCCAATCCACTGGGTTTTTCTTCCTTATTTTTTCCAGTTTGGAGTCAGTTATTAACATAGGAAAACAGGGCTGAGTGAAATGGGCTTTTATTCAAGAAGTCACTGCTCTGCCCAGATTAGCGGATGTCTGCAACTGGACCGACTTCTCAGTGCCCTTTTCTCACCCTGGACTGACTTTTCCAGTGCCTTGGATGCACTTCTCAGATGCCCCTGTGAAACCACGGGAGTCCACAGCACTCGCCAACCACAGATCTGCCCCCCGCCAATTTCTGAACATTTCTATTCTGATTCCCATTCAGCAGCTACCCAGATCTGGCTAACTTGAACTGCTTTTGCTTTTTCCCTAGTAACATACAAACACCCATGCAAACAATCTCATCCAAATAGCAATTTCATCAGGTCGGTACAAGAAAATTTAACTTTTTTTTAACATCATGGAAAAAAACAAAACAGATTTTAGAGGACAGGGAGACTGCAAACTGATGAGGACTACACCACATAATTAAAAGAGAGAAAAAGCTAAGACAGGAAAAAAAAAAAAAATCTGCAAGGTCTTAAGTAACATATGACTGACCGAGTCCACAGATTGAAATGCAATAGAACGAGCAAGCAAAAACTGTTGTCACAGGCCCTAGGTCAGATTTCTCATCACTGCTGGAAAAGCAAACACTTTCGCTGAGTTTTGAAGTAGCTCAGAGGCACAAACAGAACTGGCTAATGTGGCCCACACTGTACAAACGTCTACAAAATCCAGAAGTACCTGACTTTCACAGTATCTTGGACATACAAAAAACTAACAGAACCCCCCCCCCCCCCCCCACAAAAAAAAACAAAACAAACCACAAGCGACTGTGTGGGGTGCAAATGTTTACAGTAACGAATTGGTGAGACACTAACCGAGTTGGGTAGGGTGGTCAGCCACTGCAGGTGAGCCTTCTGTTCTCACATGGGCTGGGTTCGAGGTGTTTCTTTTCAAGAGCCCGGTCTTGTACAGGTATGGCTTCTTCCCTAAGGTAATGATGGTCACCTCACACAAACAAGCAGCTGGAAGCTTAGTTCACATTTTTTAATAACATGGCACAGTTTACATTACACAAGAAGGCTCCGCCGATGAGAACATGCTGAAGATTCAGTTGCTTCACTTTTCTTTTCACATAGGATCTAGAAAGGACTTTATTACATACAGGATAAACAGCAAAAAGGTCCGTATAGAACAATCTCTTTACAATACTGAAAGCTACCACTACAGTTCCAGTGTACATATTCCTTGGATTTTTTTTTAGTTGTTGTCTTAAAAAAAAAAAACAAAACACCGCACAACATCTGGAGTTCACAAAATCTGAAGCTCACAACTAAACCTTCAGTTTACTACTAAAATAGATCTCTCTGCTTATTAGAAACAATGGTCTGTAGTTAACTTTTTTTTTTTTTTTTTTTGCAAAAACAGGATAACAACGTCAGATAGCACTTTAATATACTAGAAGACCAAATGGAACTAATTTTATTTCATACATATATTTTACAGTCCAGTAGACAAGATATATTGTATTTCTCTGCTAGTAAAGTCATATTCTCTCCAAATATGTAGACAAGAGGCTTAATGTATTATAAAAGTATTATGAAGAGACATTAAGATTGATGCAAACTCAAAAAACACACTCACACACAAGACTTTTTTTCCGCCATCTTTCACCCTCTAACTCGCAATGGCTCCACAAGGTTGACCTGTTACGGCTGTTCCCGGACTCGATGACCAGCTGGAATACAGTGCGTCACGTCGGGAAACGTGCACCTTACATCCGTCAGTTATTGAATACAGTGAAAACATATCCATCATCTGAGAAAACTTGAAGCTTTCTTTCAGGATCTGTTTGGGTGTAAGTAAATCTCATTACAAAATGAGGAAGTGTGTACAGGTATGAAATACGACACACTAAAAAAGGCATGGTTCTCACATGAGGTGTGTGTGAAGTCACTGGCGACCTGTGTGTGTCTGACAGACACCACCACCCGTCCCCTGATTTTGGCATCTGGCAAATCCCACCCTCCCTGGCACCGGTTGCTCATGTCCTCAGTTACCTCTCCGGGGCTACACTTTCCCCCAGAGCCCACAAGCGGCAACTTCAGATGCTAAGTTCCAGCCTGGGGTCCAATTTGCAAAACAAGATGTTTCTCCGTTTGAAAAAAAACAAGCAAGGAAAACAGAGTCATATCACGTAAGCGCTTGTTCAGGGAAAATATGACCTTAAGTAAGTATGTTGTAAATGGATTTGAAAAGGCTCCTTTGAGTTAGGTGGGCTTTTGTGAAAAGCCCGAACATTCATTGCATAGTTGAAGGGTTTAGCTGTCTATAACAATATATGGGAACACAGCCTTAGCCGACTGTGTTCACTGATATTAAGTAAGTTTGCAAATAGCACATTTTAAGAAGTATTAATGTATTATGTTACTTAATCTTTATCTATTTACATTTGTACAAAGTAAAGCTTTCATCTTACCCTTTTGCATATATGAACCATTAGCTCATGAAGCAATCTCTTTTTACATAACAACTATGTACATGGCCTTCCACCTCATCTGAAAGAATTTTGCATGATGGATGGCGTGGACTTCCCCACCCGCCCCCGCCCCTCCCCACCCCCCAATTATCATCCAATTGGTGTGTGTTGTCATCTTCACTGTTTGTTTTGGTTCAAATCAAAAAGTTTTATACGAGAAACAAAAAGTAGGAGACGTGAGAACATGTGACTGGGCTAAAAGATCTGAAAAATCTCAACATATAATATACAAAACATTTCAAAATGTGCACTGAGTCTATACATTTTTTACAAGGGGAAGGGGTGGGGCTTTCCCCCCCAGTCTGTGTGAGCCATGCAGGAGTTCTCTCTCTCAAGTCTGGCCTGGTGTCTGCCTAGGTTTCTTCTTCCTCGTTCTTGCTCCTGTTCTTGGCTTATCGGGCCTCGATATCCTTTAGCGTGTGGGAAGGGGGCCTCTCCCTTATCTCTGCGGACAGAGGAGTCGTCCTTCTGGGAGAGACCGGGCGGCCCCCCAGCGTGGAGATGAGCGGGGGAGGTGCGCTCAGCGCTGCTGTCGGAGGGGTCTTGTTGAGGAGTCCGTTCTGGTGGCCCGCGGTGGGGCTGATGCGGGGATAGTGCATGCTGGGGAGTCCCGGGGTGATGAGGCTGGGGTGGGGGAGGTGTCCGTCGAGGGAGGCGGGGTGCACGGAGTGGAGCCGCGTGTGCTCGTAGTCTTCTCTGAGCATGTGCAAGCGCTCCCGCTCGTCCAGGTGGCCTCCCCGCTCGTGCTCCCGCCGAGGGTCCACAGACAGCGGGTGGTGGTGGTGGTGGTGGTGGTGGTGGCTGTAGTCGTGAGGCTCCCGGTCCCTGAAGGAGCGGTCGGCTTCGTACAGCCGGGGAGTCGAGAGCCGGTGGAGCGGGTCGTTCCTTAGCAGGAAGTCCCTGCCCAGCGGGTCTCTCCGGTGAATGTCAAGCTCTCGGTAAGGATCCCTCAAGGGGTCCCGGATGGGGTCCCAGTGGAAAGAAGGGTACGGAAAGCGCTCTCCGCCCGGGAGGGGGCTGATGCCCATGAAGGGGGTCATCATGCGAGTCCTGTCCAGGCTGCTGATGCTGTTCATGGGGTGAATGCCCGTCACCCCCACCGTCATGGGCATCGAGGCCAGGGGCCCCGGGTGCACGCTGGACGAGGAGTTGGGAGGCGGCGGCTCCGAGGCCCGGTGGGTCTGCGGGGCCTCTGCAGGCAGGTCGTGGTCTTCCTTCCGCTCCTCCTTCACCTTCACCTCGGAGCTCTTCTTGGGGTTCTCGTAGGCCGGCTCACCCTTGCGCGGCTCGGCCTCCCGGCTCGAGGTGCTGTTGGGCCTGGCACTCTCCACCACCGGGGTCCGCACGTAGGGAGACGGCACCCGGGCCAGCTGCTTGGCCTCTTCGCCCGCGGCGCGCCCCTCGTGGCCGTGCCCGTCCTTCTCGGGCAGGTGGCCCTCTTTCGCCTTGTGCTCGTCGGCGGCCAGGTCCTTGCGGGATTCCGAGTGGTCTCTCTCCCTCTCTTTGGGTTTGTCCTTCTCCCGAGCCTCAGTGTTCAGATGAGCCCGGATCTGTTCAGTGGAGCTGCGGGTATGTCCCAGGGCATTCACCGGGAGGATAGGTGCTGGTGAAGGGTGGCTGGAGTGTCTCTTCTCGACGCTTTCCCTGGGGGAGAGAGGGGAGGAAGACAAGGACGCAGATGAAATGAAACCGGCGAGTCGGCGAGGCCAGGGGCTGTGGGTGAAATGGTGGTGTGAAGAGGACAGGTTGGGGGCTGCTTCCCATGGTCGCCAAGGCAGCGGCCATGCCCTGGGCAGGGCAGAGCCAGCCACCCTCATCCTACTTACCTAGATTTTAGAGGAAGCTTAATGGGGTAGACGGACCAGGGATGAGGGTGAGGGGGAGTCTGCCGGGAGCAAGAATCTCTCTGCATGTTAAGAGCCTCAACCAAGAGCACAGAAGAAGAGCTTCCAGAAAGCCAAGATGGCTGCATGTGGTAAATAAGGCAGTGATGTGGCAATCCAGCCCCACTGTCTGGACTCTCGGGATCATCTAGTGTTAAGAATCACGTTTTCAGAGCCCAACGCCCAGCATCACTTTTTTTCCAACTTTGCAACACAGAACCAGTGGAAGAAAGGGTTCAACATCATTGTCACAGAAAGGGTTCAACATCAGTGTCTCTTGCTCCTTACAAGGACAAGTGACCAGTTTCAGAGCAAAGAACGTGGCTACAGAGCCATCTCCAAGACACAGCATGTGAGAAAGGCTCAAAAGGAAGCCACAGTTGGAGGACTTTTGGGTTGCAGAGAGCACTTGTGCACCAGATGGGATAAGAAAGCCAAAGTCTGATGAGAAGACGGAGGGAAGGCAGTAGGAAAAGCAGGTCCCTAAACACAAAACCTCATGGGGACATTGAAAACAATTTGAGAGAGCAGCTGTGAGTGAAAACACGAGACAAGAATTTTAGAGATCTGTCTTGGATGGGGGCTCAAGAGTATTGGGCAGAAAATGCAAAAACAAATGGAATGACAATAAGGTAAAACTTGAGTTAAAACTAAGACCAGGCAAGTCTTACGGATGGTGCCGAGACAGATATGGCAGAGTCGAGGAGAGCGGCAGGCTGCCATGCTGGCTTGGTGCTGGTGTGCAAGGATCACACCAGCAGGAGCCAGCAGGAGCCAGCAGGAGGCTCCCCTATAAGGGCTGTTTCCTGCCCACATGCAGAGAAGAAGAATAACTTTTAAGGGAAGTATGGAAGAAAAGTATATTTTATTTATTAAGCTTCCTGACTTTAATCCAAGAGGCCATTTTGACGCCATCCAGAAAAACACGCAAAGGGCTGGTGCCCACATCCTGCACTGCATCTGGTGACAGGCTACAGAGAGCTCGTGGCCTAGGGCCGGCCAGGTTACGTTGCTAGGCGTGCCTCATTTTGGTAGTTCACAGCTCAGAGCTGAATGTCATAAACATTCCTCCCAGTGGTTAAGAGATTGTTATCACACTGCCTTGAAGGAAAATTCGTCTTTTTCTTTTATCAGTCAGCATGATGGCCTCTGATGGGTATCTACTAATCTGCCTCATTTAGAGCCTGCAAAGTTGAATTCTTTGAAATTACTAGGATATACACACACACATACATACACGGTATACAAAGAAAAGAAACATTAAAGATTCGGATCAAATTTGAATCCTAAGTACTGTAAGGAAATTGGGATTAGGTATTTTCTGTCAAGCATATTTGTGCATTCCTTATCAGTTCATTTAAACTGAAAATAGCCTAAAGAGAGAAAGAAAAAAAGAGACATTTTTGTCAAGAATGCGTATGATATTCTTTGGAAAAAATATCGCAAGACATTCCCTCTTTAACGCTACTTTTTTTTTTTTTTTTTTTAGGCATGGGTTACCAAGTGCAGAGACAACGGTTAACAAAATTATCCACTAGTGAAACCAAAACCAAACCAAAACTGCTTGTCGACGTTTCTCTACATCTAGGTGAGTAAAATTTTATTAGTCATCTGTGAGCCCCAGGCTTTGAGTTTGAACAAAATTTGAGAAAAATATGATGAGGCAATGCAAACATGGCTTTCTAAAAGAAAACAAAAAGAGGAAAAGAGCGAGAAAAACCTATGGATGGTTTAATGGACTGCACGGACTTGAAAGCAAATATGGAATTGATTCATGCTATGTGTGTCTGGCCCGAAGCTCCAACTCCCTGTCTTCTAGAGAAAGACTTCTGTTTGGACACGCTAACAGGGACTTGGGACGTGCTGATGTATAACTGCGACTGAGACAGGAATCTGTCACTAGCTCTGCTATCTCCTACGGTCACCATATGCTACGGGCCATGGGGACTGCGAGGGGCTGCGGCACTGGCTGTGGGGAGGAGCTGAGGCTACCGGGGTGGCTAAAGCACGAGGCTGGGACAGGGAGGGTGGGCGGCCGGTTCCACTGGTACTTGGCACAGAGCAGGCTCCCCCGTGGGGACTCGAGAGCGGTTTCTTTCCGTACCTTTCTTTGTCATCTTTACTAACAGATGAGTCTCGTTTATCTACATCTCTATCTCTGTCATGAGCTGCAGCGGACGCGCTGCGCTCCAGCTCCCCTGGCTTCAGCCAGGGCGGAGGGGTCGGGAACGACGGAGGCGTTCGGTGCAGCCGGTTCCAGGGTTCGTGAGGGTTGCTAAAGTTCTGCACACTGGGGCCATCCTTGTGGCCGAACATTGAGTTGGGTGCTGAAATGGTGAAGTGGAGAACAAAAAGGTTTAAGAGAAATTATATAATCTGCTGTAATGAAGGTACTTACCAAAAAACTTTTAACAGCATTCAGTTAAAATGAATACATATTATTGGGAGCTGGAAAAGGAAAGGAGATTAACAAATTCATTAGAGGAAGTCTTGTCCTACACTGGAGAGGTAGCTCACAGCTTTTTTTTCTTTTTAAAACCAAAAGCAAAGGTGGGGGCAGGGGAAATTAAAAAGGAAAAGGGACCAAATGGGTATTGAGATGACCTAATTCAACGTATCTGGTGCATGCAGAAGTTCCAGGCATGCAGAAGAGTGTGTTATGATGGTGGGATTTGGATTAATAATTCTAAATTAATTCACAGTAGAAGTCACCGTCTCCTCTACCCACCGCGGCCCTCTCAAGCGTCACCAGAGACCAGACAGGACCTTGCCCTCACCAGACACACTGGTCTCCTTCCTGTGTTTTAAATAAAGACCGACCTGTGATGGTATGCTCAGAGACACGTTTTAGCTCTTCCTGTACCCGGAATATATGGTATATAGCATGAAAGAAAATAATTTGCATATTCAGCAACTAAATACTAATGTTTAGAACGTGAGATGGGGTTGTAATTCTTCTCCTAATCGAGATGGGCTTTTTTAATAGTAGAAAACTGCAGAGTCCTCCTAGATGATGGAGAATAAGATGTTGCCAAATCTTGATTATCCCAAGCCTGGTATTGTCTTCCTGCTATTTTTCATTGTGCTTTTTTCAGTTCCACGAATGCCACGGGCAAGATGAAATGTAACTACTGCTTGCATTTCTAATGTGAGCTGCAGCCAAAATCTTGGAGAGCAGAGATGGGATGTGGATGAAACTCCGCACTTGAGTAAACTCTGTGGTCATCAACTACACTGCCGTTCCTGCCCCTCAGAACTGGATAGCCACAGGGGGCCACCCTCACAGTGGTAGCTCTGCACACTTCCCCCTCACCCCACTGTGAAGGCCTGCTTTTGCAGTGATATAACCTACACTGGTCCCCCCAGAGCATAGTTTCCTTTTCTCTAGAAAGGTCTTGAGCCATATGCAGATCACAGGAGACAAAAAGTCCAAGGCAGATTTTTAAAAGTTAGAGGTACTCACTAACGGAAGGATTTCCAAGTCCCCCGAAGGCATTGCCACCAACTGCTGCTAGGCCTGTGAATGTAGACGGCCGATTAAAAGGCTCTGCAAACAAGATGGGGAAGAAGGAAATGGTCAGGGGCTCTGCTGAGAGAGGAACCCAGAGCTTCCTGGGAGCAGGGCCCTCTCTACACCCCCACCTGGCCTGTCCCACTTTTCCTACCGGATGGTGTAAAAGGTTTTCATTACACTTGGATTTAGGCACTGGGTTAGCAAAATATTTGAGGACTCTTCTTCTACAACTGTGTATTTTGCATTACTCTTCCTTTGCCCAGTGGGGACGCTACTCAAGCCAGGATGTACTAACTTGCCTTCCTGCCCAGTCTCGCCTCTGCCAGGAATGCACTCTGCAGATTCTAACAGAACAGAAAGGAGGTGGCATCTGAATCCATGATGAAACTCTGAGGGCGCGCCTGTGATATGCCCTGATGTTGTGCGAGCCAGTGCCTGCATCTGCCTGTACACTTGCAGATGGGATCGCATACACAAAGGCCACACAAAGCATGCACCTTTATTAGGAAGAGACCCATTTATCGGGGCAGTGAGAGGTAGAGTAACTCCTCTCCGTAACGTCAGCTTGTGTTTCTTTCCGCTCCCTAGAGGTGACCTTTGCTACGGGGCAAGAGCTCACCATCTTCTTCCAATGGGCAGGAACAGGCTGTTGTAAACTCGGATTCCCTGAGATACCAAGGAATAGCTCTCACCCACTGCACCATGGTAAGTAAGTTCAGGCGGAACCACTGCTGAGCACAGCTCTACTACCGAAAGAATGCGGTGTAAGAGATGAAATCTGGAAGCTGGATGGGATGTATTGAAACTCCTAAGAGAGCACCATCTCCTGCCTTAAGTGGTAAGCAGGGTATCTGGGACTCCCACCAGCTTGCCCGGAGGAGCAGCGGGAGCATGGTAAACACAGCAGGGTTGGGTTGCCTGAAGCACACACCTCAGTTCTCATTATTTTGGGTGACTCACCTAGGTGGGCAGCAGGGTTGAGGAAGTTGCTGTGATGAGGAGGTGGCCCAAAAGGGGTCCCAGTTGGGTGTGCAGCACCTGTTAAGTCAAACATAACAAAACCAGAGTTTACAGAAATCCAACTTAGAAGATGCAACCGGCTTCTACTAGCTTAAGGGCCCCGTGAGAAAATATGTTCAAGGGAGGTCATGGCTGAAGTCCACCCAGGCCCCTGCAGGCAAGACACGGGGTAAAAGAAAATGTTTTTTTTTTTTTTTTTTTTTCAGGAAGCAGAAAATCAATCATCCCTCTTTCTCTTTCCCAGCGTGGCTGGCTGCCACCAAAAACAGGTATTTCTTTTTTAAGCCGATGACACACAGTATTACAAAGACAGAGATAACTGCCCTGGGTCATGGGAGGAGGGCTTTATAACCAAGTAAATTTGGAGAAATACTGGATTAAAAAAAGCTAAGCAAGTTTCTTTACTGAAGGGCTTCTTAGAGCCATTAATACGCTTATAGGCTCCTTCGTTCTCTAAGAGGGGAACATTTCGTCATGGAATCCGTTCCTCATAGAGCATCTCGGAGGACCAAGTTTTCACTTTGAGAAACACTTCCAGAAACCCAGCCCATTATCATCCCTGGCTCAGGAGGGGTGGTTCTTGGCTACGCTGCTCTGGGGACTTGCAGAATCCCTTCTCCGGAAGAGTATGTTAGTTCGCATGCACCCACATCGAAGGATACTATAAGGCCCGACTCTATAAAACTCATTATTGTGAGCTCAGTTAGGTTTTAGGAGATGAAGTCCTCTGATGTCTCTCAACTTTCAATGCCAGGAAAAGGTGGCTGACTGATTCTTATGTTTTGGGGCACTGAAAATCTTATGACTGACTCTGATAGGTTTTTGCTTTGCCTGCCAGGAAACTCAGGTCTAATTTGGTGGTTTCCCTCAGTTTTCCCTTGATCCACATTTCCTCCTCTACTCCGTATTTTGCCTAATGTGTACTTCTTGAAGATGCCTCTATTCCTGTTCTTGAAGGAAGCCGGGAAAGGAAGGAGAGAGAGAAAGAGAGTGTGCAAATGTGAATTAGGGAAGGACATTTCTAAAGGCTTTAGGGCACCAAATGGGCTTGTTAATACGAGGCTACTTACTAGCTAAGGAGGCTAGCTTCCTGGAAGGCAGGCATTGTCCTAGCCAAATGGGCTTGTTAATACGAGGCTACTTACTAGCTAAGGAGGCTAGCTTCCTGGAAGGCAGGCATTGTCCTAGACGAGAGATTTGCCAGGGTCATCCGAAGAAGTCTTTAGTTTATATTCGTGGGATTAGCACCCAAAAGCAAGATGAAAATGGCTGGATTTCTTAAGTATGTACAAGTTATACAATCAGTTACAAGGTTCACCAAATAACTATTTTGGGCTGAATCCCATACTGCTTATGCTAAAGGAGGTTACATTCTAGAATGGAAGTATAAACAGGGCCTGGATAAAGAATTTACTAATAACTGTTCCATAATCCTTTGCATTTTGTCTAAGTTCCTATAAACAAATATAAATTCCCTTAGGAAAATGGATTAAACGTAGGGGTCGTTGCTGTCTGCACTCTGTTAACTCAATTTATGTTTTGGACTGCTGTTCCCTGGGCTGCAAAAGTCTTGTGGCCTGGGTTTGGAGAGGAAGCCACTCAGCACAGGAGGAACATCATCCCGGTCACAGTAGTTCAGAATTGGAAGACACCTGAGGAGTTATCTATTCAGCCCTGCATACTGGCTTATTTTCCACCTGGGAAGTGTAAAAATGATGCCCCGCCTCCACCAAGTGAATATATTCCAGGATATTCATCAGGTGTTAGCAGTGCTGTCGGCTAAATAAAATTTTGGCCACATACTGTCTGTGTAGTGCAAGCTAATTAATGCTTCAATGAAGACCAGAGCTTTGCTGAGCCCAGGGCCCCCAGGGGTGCCTTGCAGTTCCAGAATTATTGAAGCAAAAGAAGCCAATTCATCCACTTGGCTCAAATGGAAGCCAGAGAGAAATCTATTCTCTCCAAAAATTGCTCTTAATGTAGCCCTGTCTCGGAGCCTAGGTGCCATGGTAACAGAGCCTTCAAATATGTCCCTAGACAGCACTGACAGAGAAAAACCTGAGACCTTAGCAAATTCCATCTACCCTCCAGGGGGGACTCACTTGCTTTGGTAGCAAGGCCCATTATAATGATGATTTCTTGCAATGTGGGTGCTTCCCTCTTCCTGAACAGAAGAGCCAGAGGTCCACCAACAGTGAGTCTTGGATAAAAGCCTGCGGTGGCAGCTGGCAGGATGGCTGTTAAGACTTGTCCCGTAAGGATCAGAAATGGGGAGCCCCTTGACTGCTTACGTCCAGAAGAATAAATTCTACTTAGCATAGTGGGTATGAAGTTATTAGCAGAATGAGCTCAATGCCATCATTTTTGAGTGTTAACTGAGCAGAGCTCTGTGCGCCAGAAATTACACTTAAAAAAGCCTTAGAGAAGACAGAATGACAAGAAACCCTTAATACCAAGAGGGCTGTTCTCATCCACCACACAGTCCTTACAGCCACTGTCTTTTGTTTGTACCTGGAGCAGGAATGAGCATAATCGTCACTCTCTACCTCACCCCTTCCACACGCACACTTGACAGTGTATTCTCAGAGGTTAAATGAATTACAGATCTGATGAACAGGTCACTTGGGTGTTTACACCGTTTCCTAAATTTCTTCCACCGCTATAACCAACCAGGCAATAGTATTACGTTTTGTAGCAGAGAAAACCAGCAACCGAGTGGCCCAACCTCCCTATCACAGACCCTACTCCTGGCAACTGCCTTAATCATCTTTCTTTATCCTCAGGACTTTAAAACACAGCATGACTGAGCATCCCGGTGCAAAATTACAGTGCTCTGTGGGCACCGTATTAAGGGCGACCGCATCCTTCTATAATTCCTGGCATTGTTTCCTTCCGATCTGCCCTTGCAAGCCTTCTGATCTTTGTCAGTAGCAACTGACATGCTTGTGAGTTATACTGGTTTAATATAGAAGCAAATAATGAACCGAAGCAATGTGAATCCCTGTAAGGGAAAGATGATCTCTGCTTCTTCCTTTAATGAAAGAGAGTGTATCAATGAAGATTCCCAACTCCCTGGATGTGCTGAGATGTTGCCTTGCAAGCTGGCATTAACTGTATTTTTGTAGGTGGTGACTGAGCGGCGGCTCAGAGCCCAAACCTCATTTATTTAGTTACCTGAGAAGTACATTTCTCAGCTCTGTCCCCCGACCCAAACCCACACTCACCAGCGGCAGAGAACAAAGTTGAAGGCCGTGCCAGGTCATGGGGGTGGTGGATGGCTCCAAAGAGACTGGGGCCTGGAGGGCGGCTCAAGAACTCAGGTTTCAGTCCAAAGTCCAGCTTATGTGGGTCTGACTGCATCTGTTTCTACACAGCAAGGGGAACAGTAAGGGTCCCAAGGCCAACAGCAAGGAAGAAAGGTGTTAGTGAAGAGCTGGAGCTGGAGACTGTGAACGGTGCACTCGGGTTCAAGTTTACAAACATTCTGAGAGAAAGCAGCTACCCAAAAACCGTTTCACCCTCAAATGTCAGATCTGCAGGGGCCGGTAGTGCCTGTTACACCAGAAATGTCCAGTGACGACACTAGTGTTTGGTCTGTATTTTTTTTTTTTTTTTTTTTTTTGAGACAGAGTCTCCCTCACTCTGCCGCCTAGGCTGGAGTACGGTGGTGCGACCTTGGCTCACTACAACCTCCGCCTCCTGGGTTCAAGCGATTCTCCTGCCTCAGCCTCCCAGCACGCCCAGTTAATTTTCGTATTTTTTGTGGATATGGGGTTTCACCATGTTGGTCAGGCTGGTCTCAAACTCCTGACCTCAAGTGATCCGCCCACCTCGGTCTCCCAAAGTGCTAGGATTACAGGTGTGAGCCACTGCACCCAGCTGTGTTTGGTCTTTAAGGTTAATGGCTTGAGAAATAAAACCATATCCTACTTATGGAGACTGCCACCACTCCCAGAGTAGTTCACTGTTTTGCTGTAAAGGCCCATTTTAGTAAGGTTTCAAATAATAGTGTTTTAAAGCTCATTTTATTAGGAATTCTGCATGAATAATCTGCTGTATAAATTAATTGTTTAAAGACTCTTTGCCATACTCTAATAGATCACAGTACATTAGTAACTGAAAGTTATGAAGAAATATTTGCATGTCTATAAGCTAACTTTCAAATGATCACTGTTATACAATAATAACAAAGAAAAACAAAGTAGGAGTGTTAATTTAACTAACAGAGGTCCTTTCTCTTCCTACTACCTGTAATTACCTGAGGAAGGTGGGGGGGGTCCATCCAGACAAGTAAACCATAATCCCAGCACTTTGGGAGGCCAAGGCGGGTGGACTGCCTGAGCTCAGGAGTTGAAGAGCAGCCTGGGCAACATGGTGAAACCCTGTCTCTACTAAAATACAAAAAATCAGCCAGGTGTGGTGGTGCACGCCTGTTGTCCCAGCGACTGGGGAGGCTGAGGCACGAGAATTGCTTGAACCTAGGAGGCGGAGGTTGCTGTGACCGAGGCTGTCTCCAAAAAAAAAAAACAACAAAAAAAAAAAACAAAAAAAAAACTCTTGTGTGAAGTTCTTATCATGGACAGAAATCACTCTGTTTCCTCTTATTTATCTATCCTTAGGCTAATCTTTCCACCTACCATCCTCTTAGGCAGTAGAAATTGGTTCATAATCTTCCTCTCAATCTTTTCCCCTGGCATCCTTCTCTAGGCTGGAGGCCCTCGCACCAGCATGGTTTCAAAGTTGCCCCACCTCCTTGTTTCTTGACAGCTTTCTCTTTGAACTGGCTTCACACCTCCTTGGATAAGCACTGCTCCCAAGGCCTGGGGTCCTGGGACTTGAAGCTGCCAGTTGACTTTCCCTTGCTATGACCTCTTCCCCATCAGTCTCCTGGGTTTTCACTGCCCTTAGTACCTGCTTCTGACTTTCACTCTTTTTTTTTTTTTAAGAGATAGGGTCTTGCTCTTTTGCCCAGGCTGAAATGCAGTGGCACAATCATAGTTCATTGCATCCTCTTGCCTTAGTCTCCTGAGTAGCTGGGACTACAGATGCATGTCACCATGCCCAGCTAATGTTTTTTCATTTTGGTAGAGACAGGTCTCTCTATGTTGCCCAGGCTGGTCTTGAACTCCTGGGCTCAAGTGATCCCAAAGTGCTTGCCTTGGCTTCCCAAAGTGCTTGGATTAGAGGCGTGAGCCATTGTGCCTGGCTGCTTCCCGGACTCATCTGTTGCTCTCAGCCCCTTTAGCCCCATTCTAGCCTCAGCTCAATCTCCCTCATGTCCTGAGGGATCCTTGCCCTGCTGTACAACAGCAAAGTCCCATGAGGGGGCATCTATATTGACAGAGCATGGCGTGAGGATCCGAGACAGGGAAGTCTGCTGTTCCCTTACTGCTGAAGGCAACGTCCCACTCACTCATCACCCCTACTGAAAGCAAAAGCTACCCGTGCACCTCCAGCTGGAAGTGACACCACCCGTTAAGAGGGCACACGGACACTTTCTTCACTTTTTACACACAACTGATCCTCATTACTGAACTCTTAAGCAACTAGACGCCAGGAAGGACGCATGCCCCTAGCCCGGCACAGTAAGGAACTTGCAGGCGTAGGCTCTTTCAATAAATACTGGGTGAGTGACTAAAAGAATGCGTAAATGAACGTTACAGAGAAAGGGAAGATGCAATTTCTGCTCAAATCTACTGGGAATGCTATAATGAAAGTCCCACTATCAAGTAATAGCCAAGCCTCAAAACCAAGCTTCTAATTCACTATGAATCTATAAAATTCTTTTGAATACCTCCTTTAATTTGGTGGCCAAATTATTTAGTGCTAATATTGCATGGTACATAGAACAGTTCCATTAACCACAACTTAGGGCCATGAAGCAAAATGGAGCTTGGGGATTACAAGCAGTTTGCTGAAAAGGGAAGATGAACGAAGTTATCTCATGTTCGAGAGGTCTTTCTAATTGAATTGGGATAATGAAAGTTTAAGTCACTGGGGACACTTTTATGGGAAAGAAGTTGCTAAAGTGGCACGTGCAACATCCCTCATCGCTTTTAACCAAAGAAGTTACAAGGAAGATGTGCTTTACCTACCGTTCCACTAACCACATCAACCAGAACAAAAACTGAATTGAACTAATCATCAAAATCTAGTTAGCTCTTCAAAGCACACACATTTTCTAAGATAGACCACAAGGCTTCCAATTAAACTTCCCCTAACGATAAAGTACAAATGAGCCAAACTCACTGATGGCATGTTATAAGAAAGAGCAGGTATCTGACAACCAAAGCAAAATATCTTAGTGACCTCATTTACTGAGGTTTGCATCTTAACTTTTAACCGGGTTTTTATTTTTTACTTTTTTTTTTTTTAGAGATGGGATCTTGCTATGTTGCCCAGGCTGGACTCAAACTCCCAGGCTCAAGGGGTTCTCCTGCCTCAGCCTCTAGAGTGGCTGGAACTTGGGTTGTTTTATTTTAAAAATCACGTAACCCTTTTAAAAACATTTCTGTGATGAAGAGCTCTATCTGTCTCCTGGCTCATTGGTCTCCTGTATTTCCTTCATGAGAACTCCCAAACGCTGTTAGGACTAAAAGCTTGTTCATGAAGAAATGGATTAAGTGAAGCTTATTGGAGTTACTTGATTGCTTGTTTGCTCCCATTTTTGCAGGCAGCGTAACATAGCCTATAAATACCCAGAGTGTAAAATACAGACTTGTCGGTTACTTTGTTCCCTAAGCCAAGCGCTGATGCTGTATCCAGGGACTTGCAGAAGTTCTCGATCTCTCCCCTACTGAGTCATAAAGGCTCTAGCAGAACATGGAATATGTTCATCCCTATGATGAAAATATAGACAAAAAGGAAAAATCATCTTTGGACAGTGAGGTAACTGGCCAGAACGCGGCTCCTGCAAGTACTGACTGTATTCCAACCCCTGGCACTGACCATCAGGAGGACCAATGACAGTTCAGTGGCATCATCTTCATACAGGGCATACATGACTCTGCCATTTTCCCACAGCCATAAAATGAAAAGAATGCACCAGTCACTAGTTTTACAAAAACCCAAACCCAACATTCATTTGTAGCTCTTCCCAGATGCAAAGTATTTTCTGTATTCTAATTCTTGGTCACTATAATTTTATTTCCAAAAGCTTTATTTTAGCATTTAATCCATATTCAAGCCCTTTGGATCAATAAAATGACAACATTATCAAAAAGGGGAACAAAACCCCAGGGCATTATCAGTTTGCTTTTGTTTTGTAATTTCACTGGTGGTTTCCCTAATTAACAGTAAGATTTCCGAGCTGGCTGCTGTGGCTTGCACTGTAATCCCAGCTACTTAGGAGGCTCAGGTGGGAGAATTGCTTGGGGCCAGGAGTCTGAGACCAGCCTGGGCAACACAGTGAGACCCCCATCTCTACAAAAACAATCAAGAAATTAGCCAAGCATGGTAGTATATGCCTACAGTCTCAGCTGCTTGGGAGACTGAGGTGGAAGGATCACATGAGCCCAGGAGTTCAAGGCTGTGGTGAGCTATGATTGATTGTCCCCTTGTACTCCAGCTTAGGCAACAGAGTGAGATCCTGACTGTAGGAAAAAATAAATAAATAAGACTTCTGAGTAGCTTTTCCAAGAGGGGCTTGATCCTTCCTAACGAGGGGTCTGTAAAATGTGTTTTAAATGCCTCCTTAATCAGGTTCTCCCGAGCACATCACACACTCACATGCGCATCCCATTCTTCCCTACACCAAGAAGGTCGGACTGACCTTGACTTTCTGTTGGTGGTGGTAAATCTGCCAGGCGATGTGAACATGCATAGCACACCACTTCCCTGGTTTCTGGAACAAGAAAGAGCAACGTGGTTAGGAGGAAGACATTTCAGAGAAAACCACCTTCAATTTCCCCAAAGCTTTCAGCAGATTTTGGCTGCAGAGGCTTTTTTCGTGAAACAAGAGTGCTTTGTACTCTCCAACTGCCTTCCATCAGCAGCTCTCCAGAGCCCAGTCATAAGGGAGTCACAGCCAGCTCCCCCTCTCTCCCCACGTGGGCTTGCTACTCAGAAAACCGCATTGACAAGGGCCTCCCTGGTTACCAAGGACAAGATGGCAAAAGCCTGAATCCCACTCTGTGTCTCTTCTCTTTCTTTTCTGGTGCCAGCTGGCAGACCTGGTAGAGTGGGAAGCCCTACTTAACAAATGCTGCCATGCTATAATGCAAATCAGCTGTTCAGAAGAGCTCATTAGTGAATGTCTGTGAGTCAAATCAAAATAAGAGAGGGTACAGAAGCTGTCCTAACCTCCCGCAAGACCGTGGTGGTTTTTATTTTAACCCCCACAGTGGTACAAAGAAATTCACATTTTGAATGAAGCCCAGTTACCGTAAATGCTAAGAGTCAACTACCCATTCGTGTTGGTGGGCGCTGTTCCTAAGTTTAAAGAAAGAAACAAAGAGAAGAATATTCCTTCCTTCCTGTTCTCTAGGCCTCTGCTGATCTCAAGTCCATCCTCCACCCTCTGGGGTTGAATTTGAATCCATATCTCTCCAATTATTTCATGTCTTGCTTTATAAGGAGTGGAGTGCTGTGAGTGTATTCTCTTCTACCAGTCAGTGGGCAGGGACCACCTTTTCACTTCATTTCTGCTAAGTAATCTACCCATAAGCTCGGCGTGCACGCTCAGTGACTACTGGATAGATAAGAAAACACAGCCTCATTCTACATCGGCGAAGAACACAAGCTTCTGGTTTCTACAGTATGGAGTTAGTTCCGAAAATATACACTTAAATGCAAGTCGGGGTCAGTTCTCTTCTCTTGCAATGAAATTATGGGTAGTTTGAAATCACAAATAATATACTGCCTCACCTAAGCGATGACACAATTCTTTTTCCCCTGGAGAAATCAAATTATCTGATTATATGCCCTAGAAATGAGTTATGTATAGCAAGAAATCTGCTGTCCATCCATCTTCTGTCCAACAATTCATCATGTCTGTCTTACCCCCAACCACCAGGATTCATTTAGAGGTCATCACACTGGCCACTCTGCAGACCTCGAGAACAATTTGCTTTAAGCAAGATGTTAACAAACCAGATGCTTATAGTATCTCCTTCCTGCACCTTAAAAGGAGGTCAAACGGCTATGGCAAGTCAATGTCACTTAGTACAGAAAGAGGGAGCCACCAGCCAAAATAAATGGACCCAGCTACATATTTTCTAAGTGCAAGAGAGACTAACTTCAGCCTATAGCTTCAGTCTTTCCCCTTAAGTTCCAACTAGTTAAACCTTTTACCAGAACTGCTAACAAGAGATCGGACTCGTTGACTTTTCTCTGTTGTAGAGATAAAAAAAAAAAAAAAGCCAATGGCCTCCAACGGTCAAAGCAAAACAATTTAGGCCATTTTCAATCACACTATCTGAAAAACCCAATCACCGTCATTCCAATGTCTTATTCCAACATTTCTATGGCTTATTTCCTGGTAATAGACTTGTATTTTTAACCCACAGGGAGTCAAATAGAGGTTGCAAAACAGTTCTATAAGAAGCTTTCTTACCCTTAACATAGGTCTGAAAGGATCTGTCAACTGTGAAGAGAAAATGACAACTTGGTTACATGCCTGTCACTCAAACAATTGCTCTAATTAACAAATTTGTAGTGCTTCATTAGGAGGGGAAATTAAAATGTTAGAATTTTACTTTTAAATGAAGCCCTTTTAGAGAATAATTAACCCATTTTCACACTATCAAAAGTGCCAAGTGTCCCCTCCCCCACTTCACAAGCCTTGGTACATCTACGCTGACAAGCCCCTGTACAAGTTTAATCAATAGCAATGTGCCCTCTGGCAACATGATTTGCTCACATCACACACCAGGAGTTTTACTGTTTTGAGCTCCAAACCACACCGGGTAGGTCTGAGGGAGAATGGCCTTCAGACCCCAGGCTTTTAAAGCTGTCTACTAACTGGTATCTGGGGAGAGGTGTCCTTTCCATCCATCCAGGAGAATTAGGCTGTCTTTACCAATACCCTTACATTGATGACTTTACATTATTTATAGCTATTAGACATTTTCCAGAAGCTCACTATACATCATGACATACTTACATAGTTGAGTCATTTTAAACTTCTATCTAACTCTGCTTATCAATTTCTGACTGCCCTTATGTAGGTAAAAAGACAATATTGTTAACAGATTTTTTCATATTTCGTATAAAGATGACTATAAATAACAATGAGGCAAGATTATATCTATCGTGTAACTTCAAATTCCTTTTTTGGAAGCAGGCAGTGGTAATAAATTATGAATAAACAACATAACCAAAGCATAATGGATATTTTATTTAGCTCTAGAGTACAAAAGGATCCCTAGCACATTAAAAATAGAGGGCCAAAGAGCCGTGCAGTACAATAATTTCCTGACCCCAGGCAAGGTGGGGATGTGTAGCCTGACTTCCAGGAAGAAAAGCGCCTTAGTGCTTTTCCATTCAAAACATTCTGTAGCTACTTCATTTGTGTAAGACAATTTAAGGAGATACAGACAGAGAAGATTGGTTAAGTAAAAACTATACAAGCTGACACTGTCCAATTTCTGGGCTCAGACCGTAACTCATTCCTCTTTTCTCCCATCGGCAAGTCGGCCTCTTTGCGTCCTATGCTTGCAGTGAGCAGGAGAGACTGTGTCTTCTAAGAGTAATTGGCATTTTCTTCCACAAACTAGAAGAACAGCTGAAACAGCAGCTCGCTCAAAGGAGCTAAGGAAGATGCGAGCACTGGGCTGGCCGTCCCGTGCAAACACACACACCCTGGTGTTACCTGAGACCAAGCCTGACTTTGCACGTACCCTCGGGTCCTTTTGGAGTAAAGTGTGTGGGACTGTCCCAGGCCGAGCAGCGACATCGATAGGGTTGGATGTCTACAAATTAATTAGACCACAGCTTACTTAGGAAGCACAAAACAGGTGACATGAAAGCAAGATCCTTCCCTCCTGCTAAATGAGAGAAGCCAAACTTCATTTGTTTGTTTCCTTCTGAAATGCAAGATTCATTTTTCTCAGGGACCACACATGCTCTTTCTCAAGGGGGCCTGACCACAGCTTGCTCTCTCCAGCAATGGCATCTAAAAGCAGAGAGAGGTCCCCAGAACATTTCACTGCAATAAAAACCACAGGACCAAAAAAGAGAAGCAACAAACGTAAATGCTGTCCTGGAACTCCTCTTCCTCTGAATGAACCCATGGCAGGGACTGCCACTGTTTTTTTGCTTAATCACCAAACATTCCAAGAAATGCTTAAGTGAACATTATTATAATTGGCAGTATCAGGTGTTTCTCATCAGAATAACTGAAAGTACTTTACAGACATTAAGCTCTCCATTTTAACTGGTAGACAATAATAAGGAATTACACTCAGTAATTACTCATTAGCAGTGGTGGAAATGGGACAAGAGAACCTAATTTAGGGACCTTGCGGATCTGCTCTTCGATGATTTCTAAAGCAATTCTGCTTGCTCTTACCTATTCCCACCACCATTCTCCAATATTGCTAATAATATTAACCTTATCTGTGAGCTTCTGTCCTTTGAATTAGCAACAATAAAAAGCCTACTCTGGGCACAATCACTACTTTCTAGTGGGAAAGGATTCAGGAGACGACACCAGTTATTTTATGGAAGAAATCACAACTTCTATGAACACCCCCCACACCAGGAAGTTAAACTCGTGGGGAAAAAGAGCTCAAGTTTAGGCACGAAGCTTGCCTACAAGGAGAAGGGGGGTAAAAGAATGAAAGAGAGAAAAGCAATCAGCTGCAGTACAACTAACAATTAAGCTGAAGTTGTTAACAGCCTGATTTGCATACATATGAAGAACTCCACTAATGAACTGCAATCTACATATTCAATCAGGACGATGGCCTGGAAAGGCCTATTTCAACACCAGGAGAGACACTTTCTTGCCCAGATGTAGTTTTCTGTGTGATTGGATAATTGTGAGTGAGGGAAATAGTCTAATTTATTAAATGACCTACCAGTCTGTTTGGGGAGGCCCCAGAGATTTGGTGTAACCTAGAGGGGACAGACCAGGGAGTACAGGGAGTAGTGAGGTGCAGACTGGGGGAAGGAGTTTAAAATCACCATCATTTTATCTCCAGACAGGAGGTGTTTAACGAGGCTGTCATAAAAGCCCTGTATATCTGTAACCTCGAGTATATCTGTAACCTCGCATATAGGCTGCAATTCAATGCAGGCAAATTCAACAGATGAACTGAATTCAATGCAATTCAACGCAGGTGATTTTGAAGGAGGGGGACCCCACCTCTAACGCCTTTTAATTCTTTTCCTGTCCCTAGTTTTAATGAAACACGTCTTTGGAAATGCAGTTATGTGCTTATCCTGGAAGACTCTGGCCCAAAACTGTGTTTTACCTTAGACATGAGATGGGGGGAGAAAAGAAAAAAGAAAACCCAGTGGCACACAGCAGAATATCTTCAAGTCTGAGAATGGTTACCCACATGAAAGTACGGCTCTTTTTATTTTTTGTGTGAAAGTAAAATAGAAACTGTAAGTATATTTAAAAAGAGAGTGTTTCGAGAATGACTCTTCAATATTGACCTTTAGAGACAGCTGTAGCCAACGCTGGACGGCGTTATCACCGACTAGGTAGAACAGAATTTAATTTTTATAAAGGATGAAAGGTTAATTTCACACTAGGATGTTAGTAACTGATGACAAAGTCTTGGCCTTGGCCGGTGTAACCATGGCAGGGGTGAGATGGCTGAGACAGAGGGAGAAAGAAAGGAGGACCAAAATGGGAGGCGACCACCCCACCTGCGGGCAGACCCTGTTAGCAGCCGATGGGGTTGGTGAGGGAAATGAGGGAGAATGAGGAGAATTCATAGGATACAATTTTAGTTGTGGAACCTTTATCCCCACTTCTACTAAAATAAATAAGGACTCAGCTTTGTGTCTTTACTAATTACATACACCTGAGGCCTTTATGCCCGCTTCTTCTATAATCAATAAGGACCCAGCTTTGTGTCTTTACTAATTACTATACCTGAGGAACAACCTGGCGCACGTGTGTTCGATATTTCATAAAATTCCTGCCCGGAAGTTATGCCCACGATATTGGTAGTAAAAAAATAAATACTATGTATATTTTGAAGAGCACAAGAAATCTTAGCTTAACTGAGATTACCTGGGTAGTACAGTTTGAAAAGTAAATTTTCACGGCCATTTAAAACTAGACGGACTTGGAAAAAAAAAAAAAAAATAGGCTCACTCTAATCCCAGTGGTCACTTAGGACCTGATTAATGAGTCACTGCGCAGGCAAGAGGATGCAGAACTTCCTGCACGCCTGGCCCGGGACGCCACTTAGACACACGCCTGTGTGTTTTCACTGTGAGGTTTCTTACCTTCGGCTGAAATGCTCCTTGTAGTGAACCAAAAGGGCCAGTGGGTGGGATCATAGGGGGGATGCCCGATACTGCAGGAGGATAGGAATGGAAGAGCTGTGGCCAAAGACGGAGAGGGGGAAAAAAGATTTTAGTAGGAGGCAAGTGACATATTCAAATTCCCGTCCCATAGAAAGACATCGACATGAGCAAGCCACGTAATCTCAGTTTGATGCTATTAGTCAAGAAGCCATGATGGAATGATCACACAGATGCGCCACAAATGTGTAACTTAAAAAGTTAAAAGTAGTTCAGGATCAATCAGCCAGCAAATGACATCCCGGGTGAGGGCATCATTAGAAAGGGAGCTTTTCTGATTATTAATTGTTAAATCAGATAGAAGTCCTAAATGATTGGAGATTTTAATGCATTTCAAAAACAGGAGGGATCCTGAGCCAAATAAGATGCCTAGAAAATTACAAGTTAATTAGAGGGGGAAAAAAGACAGAAAAAAGAAAAAAAAAAAAAGGGGAAGAAAAAGAAGTCTTCATGAGTGCCAGGATTTTATACCATTAAAACTCAATTAGTACTTTCAGACTTTTAATAGTTTGAGGAAATTAGAGTATATTCACAATCCTTGCTTCATTAGGTTGTTGTAGAAGTGGCAGTTCCAGAGGACAATTTAATTCTCTCATCTAAAATAATGACAAATATTTGTGAAAGGGTAAAATAAAACGACTCGATGTATACTTTAAATGGAGCTGCCAATTTGTCTAGAAGATGGATTCTAGTTGCACAGAAATAACCCGAGTCTGGAATATCACTATCGAGCTTTCAGTTGCTCTTGTTTAAGTCTCAGGTACTCAAAGCGCTTCCGTATTAACATATGAAGTCTGAGTTTTTACGGCCACTTCTGAATGGTATCTGCTATTAAATGAACAAGCTCTTTGGAGGATATTCAAGCCAAGCCCTTCACGTAGGGGTCCACTCTATGATGGTAAAAGAATGATTCTGAATGAAGACTATGAATTTTCCTGAATCAACAGCCTATAAAAGGACACAATTGAGGGAAGAAATACAGAGAATCTGAAGACAATGCAAACACAACTTTCCCTCCTTCTAAAAATTTAATCTTTTCGAGGTCCTATTGGTTTGGTTCCACTTACTGTGATCAAGCCACCATACAAATATTTTAAATACTGCCCCACCCTCGTGGTGGTTTATTATGTCAAAATTACAACAATAATTGAAGCTTTTCTTAATAAAGTATTTGTGTTAGTTATTTTTGGTAATGACTGAAATTCACATTTCGCAATCCCGTGTTCAGAGCACGTCCTTTTTCTGTCGGTCTTTATTTCATTTTGCTCCCTTCAATGATGCAGCAAAGTTTTTCAGACTAATTGATATTGAACTAAATCCACTTAAACAGTGATTGCAAGCCAAGTGCCCTCATTTAAAACTACTTTTAAGTCTAAAATTGTGTTTTAGATACTTGAGTGCATTGCATCTTAATTCCCCTTATAATGTCCTAATCCCCAAAGCAGGGGAGACTGAGTACTTCATATATTATCCACTATAACTCCTAATATGAAATAACTCTCCCACAGTACACTGAATAAAGCTGAGTAATTAAATACATGCCCCAGTGAAACACACTCAAATTTCTAGTACTCTGCCTCCAGGTGGGCATTTTCCCTTTAATGTTTACAATTTAAAAATTGGATGTTCTTACCACTTTCTTTTTGCTTTATTCCATCATTGACCTCTTAGAACATAAATATGGCTGACTATTCCTCCCCCTGACTAAAAACCTGAAGCGCGTAAGTAATAATACATACACCTTCCAAAAATTCAGGCCTCCAGGCTTATTCTGCATCTTCGGCCTAGGACTGTAGAATATGCATATCAGAAGGCACTGCAGTGGGTCCTAGAAAGTAAATCTGAGCCACTTGTTGGGCGCTCAACTTTCTATATTTATTAATTATTATTATTATTATTATTTGAGACAGAGTCTTGCTCAGTCGCCCAGGCGGGAGTGCAGTGGAGCCATCTCGGATCACTGCAAGCTCCGCTTCCTGGGTTCACGCCATTCTCCTGCCTCAGCCTCCCGAGCAGCTGGGACGACAGGTACCCGCCACCACGCCCGGCTAATGTTTTGTATTTTTAGTAGAGACGGGGTTTCACCATGTTAGCCAGGATGGTCTCCATCTCCTGACCTTGTGATCCACCTGCCTCGGCCTCCCAAAGTGCTGGGATTACAGGCATGAGCCACTATGCCCAGCCTGAATTATTTTGTTAGCTGGTCCTTACTTTAAATCAGCAGAGTATAGACTAAGGGCAGAATGGTGCCATCCATGGGCCAGACCCAAAGAGGAAACCCATAGGTCTACTGGGCTTTGGGTGTCCCTGTGAAATATGTTTTTGTATCCCAGTACTGAGCAGAACAGGGGGGACCATGTTGGGAGGGAGGCGGAGGAGGCATCACTCAAATACACTTTTCTAACTTCTTTTTGAAGAGGTCTTTCATCTTATTTCTAAATGCCCCTAGAGTACATAATTCTCAATTGATTTCTAATATTTTCTAGCCTTGACTTCTCAGCTAACCTCTTGACTAACATGGTATCTAATTATCTGGTTCAGAGTATGAATTAATTCAGTCTTTGCTGATCTATTAAAGTAGCACTTCTCAAATGATAAGATAACACTATCTACAAACCTAAGCAAGAACAGTTGAGTATGGTGAATCAACACGGCTACAAGCAATGATTAACTTTCTCTTTTTTCTGGTTTCATTAAAAAAAAAAAAAAAAAGAAAAGAAAAAGAAATCACTGGCAAAGAAACTTGCAAATTTTCAGATAAAAATGATGCAGTATTCACCCCATCATCAAAATATCATGGAAATATTCAAGGTCTTTGAATAAAAATAAGCTCTTGTCTTACAAGTTAACTGAACATATAACTTAGGGTGTTACCAATTGAAGTTCCAGAACGTACTCTTAAAATTGCATACAACAATTTTTTTTTTCTACATAAAGGAGAATGAGTTTAAAGAGAAAATATCACTCATTTCAATTCTGGGAGTTTCTTTTAATTAAGTGATATTTTTACTTTCCATTGTAACAAACTCAACAGAACAATACCAGCCATGTGGAAGAAGGTTCTACATTTAGTCTAGAGCAAATAAAAATCTACTTGTTGAAGAGTCATGAGTCAAAAAGACAAGGGACTTTCTATTTAAGAGGAAATAATTCAGGTTGCATTCCAGAACTTCTGTGTTAGTGGCATTTCAACTGACGACTGAAATGCTGTGATTTTGGACTCTCCTGGAACTCTACTGGACTCCACTGCTGACACCTCACTTTGCAGGACAGATGCCTGACTGCCACTAAAGAGCAACTCTGCTTTCAAGCCTTCGGAGTGCTTATGATCTTTTGATTCAGAAGATGATACTGCATCTTTACCAAAAGCAAAACACCACAAAAGCAAGCATCCAAAGTGGCGAGGAGCAATGGGAACTCTTGCAAAGATGATTAAGGAAGGCTGCTAGTCATTGACTGATCTGTGGCAAGAGCACAAAAATGGCAAAGCAGTTACATTCAATGTGTAGCATGGTAATGAAACTCACACTGTGCCGGTAGAATGGGTCAACTTTTGTAGGGTATTTGTCAAACTGTAAAGGGATCAAAGCAAAAGCTAGTTACTTAATCTGCATTTTTGTTCACTGCTACGGTGGAGGTGGCCCTACAAAGCTTTCCTGTCATTAAGCTGTCATCAGACCCAATAACCTCATTACATATGAAACTACTCTGAGCTCCTGAGTCTCCCTGACAAGAAGCCAACAGAAATGGAAGAACAAAGTGAAATACCAAGTGGTACGTTTTAGTTCTGCACATACTAGGATGCCTTTCTTCCTACTATTTTCTTTTTACAGATTGGCACGAACCAAACATCTAAACAGGAGAGAATAGCCAATTATCCAGATAAATCAGAGAGGTGAGCATTTGATCTGATTTACCCAATGAATTCTCCCTATTTTCATCTTCACTTTGGCAGAAAAACTGTCTTGCCGTGCAGCTGTCTTCTGAAATGTATTACACCCAAATACAAAGTGATCTGGAATAGGCCAGACAGCCTTTCACTTGAACAGAAAAAGAGTATACTATTGTTCCCTCTAAATAATGTCATCATATTGATGCTATAACTATCCTTGGTTAAATTTATTTGTGAAACAGCTCACACAGGCCAGCAGAAAACTTTCTCAAAATCTTAGGATCTTCAAAATCTAATTGTTGAGAAGTATAATTCATCCAAAAAAGAGATACAGGATTTGTTATTGAAAATATATTTCTGGTCACAAGGCCTCATTGCTAATATTCTTTGAAATGAAATTTATAAAACAAACTTTAAAAACACATTTTTAAAAAGTAAGTTGAACAAGATGGGGGAAGGAGAGGAAGGAGAGCAAGCAAAGTTGGGTGAAGTGGACTCCTTTTAAAATCATGCAATTTATTCTCACAATGCCTATAGTAACGGCCTTAAAATCCAGTATTTCCTGAAATATTAACAATTAAATAAGTAAAAAACGACTCTAATACTCACTGTTGGACAGGACTCTGAGAATATTTAGCATTCTAATATGGCACTATTAATTAGGGTTATTAACTTTAAAAAAAAATTCCTCACTGGTTCTGGACATGTGCTAGCCCCCAGTTAAGACCAAGACCATGTCATGGCCAGTGGTTCCTCTTGCCCCAAGGCAGAGAGTTCCGTCCCTGCGATGATCCCTGAACACTTGCTGACAGAGCACAATACCAGATTAGGGACTGTCTCATGAAACACAAGAAATATAACACCTCCAGCAAAGTGAGTTTAGGGAAGCCATCGGAATGCGCAGGTGGCATCCAATGCAGTCCCAGCCTCCTGGCAGAGGTCTCTCTCCCTTCTCTCTTCTTCACCCCCATTACCCTGCAAGAATGTGTGTGCTAGCACTTGGTGCAAAGCACAAGCAGGTGCATTTTCTGCCCGGTGACAGTCCCCCGGGATGCTCAAGAAAACGAAACAACCCTTTAAGAAGTTAGCCATCAACACCGGACATGACTGTTTTGAGGGCAGATGGAATCATTTCCACCCGCAGTGCTGGATACAACTGCCTAGAAAGAAGTTCCTACTTTAGGCCCCTGAAGTCAGAGCTGCCTGAGGCAGGGCACTAGGACACATTCCCTTCTCTCCAGCCAACAGCTGTCACTCCCCATTCCATCTCTGGTGGCCCCGCTGCCCAGCCCGGTCCCACGTGCTGCATAAAGAAAAGAGTCGTGCTCTACTTATCCTCACATTTCTGCCTGGGGTACGCACCATGGGAGGTGCTGGCGTCGGCATGATGGCGGTGGGTGGGATGGCGTGGGGGAACGGCGTGAAGGTGTGCTGGTGCGTGTGCTGGTGGGTGTGCTGGTGCTGGTGCTGGTGCTGATGGAACTCGGTCCGCAGGTAGGGCGGAGGGCCCAGGGAAGCCCCGCGGTCAGCACTCTGAGAGGCCAAAAAACGAGTGTTCAGTTCCTGTCGCAAGATGTCTTGCTCTGGAAGAGAAGAAGAGGGAGACGATGACACCTTTTCCTTCAGAACAGGACATTGGAGTGCCTTCCTGTGGAGGGATACGGGGCTGATGACACAGTGGCAGGGGTGACAGGGTGTGGCTGGGCCCTGAGATAAACGGGGGCAATCAATGAAGCAGAGGAGACCAAGGCCTGGTTGCACCCTGTCTCCCTGTTCTCTAGCTGGTCTCCCAGCTTTCAGAGACAGGCAGTCTATCAATTTGGGGAACAAACTCCAGGCCAAACGCCAGAGTCCGATTTCCAGCTGTCACTACTGGCTGACTGACCCTGGGCATGGCAAATAACCCATCTGAGGGCCAGTTTTCCCATCTCCAAGAGGGGGACAATAATATTGCCTAACTCATGGGTTTGATTTTTGAGGGTTAAAGCAATTTGCACATTTAAGTGCTCGGGAACAGTGACAGTACACTAATAAATGTCAGCTGTTCACACGGCAGGGCTCGCATGTCCTCTTCAAGTGTCAATTACTGCTATAAGGCTCTCTGTATTGGCGGCATAACATGGCTACACTGGACCAAAACTGGGACACTTGACCTGATTAACACAGGTGAGGAGACAAGGACCCTGTGTCTAACATGAGGTCTGCCCTTAAAATTCTGGGATATATTGTCACAAAGAGTGTGTCATCTCCTCCCAAGGAGACAGGAGAAGGCCCTGCCCTGCCCAGTGAAAAGAAGCCCCTTAAACCAGGACACAATCTAAGATCCTGGAGCGAGACAGACATGGGCTTGGGGACGCTTCCATCACCCTCAGGGGAGCCCAGATGACACGGGATACACTGCCTGGGTCTGACCACTCAGTGGCTGAATTTAGCTGGAAATGCCTCCTAACTCCAAACAAACCCACTCTCTTCGGGCAGTGTCTGATTCACAGGGGCTGAGCTAGCTTAGTATGGGGGCTGACAGGTATTTTTGCTGGACCTCAGGCCAGAGAGCGTTTGAGGAAGATTACAGTAAGGAAGGAAAAAACTGTAGGCAAATGCAACCTTGCAATCGGGACAACATAGGTAGGGTGAGGTCACAGCGAGGGGTGGTGGGGGTCGGGGTCACGAGCACAGGCCCCTCCGTCCTACCTGAGTAAGTGCTCCCGGCCGGGTGTCCGGCCACCTGCAGACTTCCTGATGTCAGTGGTGGTGGAGGAGGCAGAGCAGTGGGAGGGGCAAACATATTGGGGTGATGTGAGTGTGCGGGGGGCTGGAGGGTGGGTGTGAAGCTGTGCAGGGGGCTGTGGTTGGGCAGGGAGAGGGGGAACGGGGAGGCAGAGGGGTGGTGGGAGATGTGAGGAGGGGCGGGCTGAGTCTTCGCTGGAGTGCTGCTTCTGCTGCTGCTATCGGAGCAAGAAAAAAAGAAAAGAAAAAAATAAAAAAAGGTAAACAATGTATACCCTTTAAAAGAATCCTACCTCCTTCCCCTAAACCCTCACCACAGTCTCTCTTGCCCCTTCCTCTTTACAGATCCTCCCTGTACGCACACACTTTCTGAAATCACAACTCCTGCAAACTTTCCCATCGCTACTGCAGACAGAGCAAACCGAAACTGCTGCTTCAGGGCTGTGGGGCATCTTGGTGTCGAGACAGCTCATTCTGCCTAAACCTCAGGGCCTCTCTCACTCCTGTGGCCAGATTCTCATCTCTGCCCCTAGAAAATCCCCAGCCTTCCATCCTCCACTAGCTACATCTCCTATAAAGCGACAGTTAACAAAAAGGAACAAAAAAAGCGATGATCTGAGTTCCCCGCATCTGTCTTGTTACCTCTTAAATGAAGACACACAAAGAATAGGTGAAACCCAGGTGCCTGCGTTCTCACATCACTTTATGGTCTGGAGGCCACAGAAATGGCCGAGGGGGCAGAAGCCGGGCCCGGCTCCTTGGGGAAGGAAGAAACCTGCCTCCCAAAGACTGTGCTTTCCCCTCTTAGGAAAAAGCAAAGCCCGGAACCACCAAAGCCACCAGGTTTTCAAAAGGAAAACACTAACAAAGACACACAGCCCCAGGAGCAGTGCTGGGTTAGAATTATAGCCTCCGGGGCACCAGGGCTTGGCTCTACTTGGCGCTGCACACTGGGTTTCTGCCTCTCTTTTCTTTGCTGTGTTCCTCTGTGCTGCTTTTTAGACGTTTCTTTGTTAACTTGGCAAAAACAAGACAGAGGAGAGCCTGGATTTCCATACAGAAATTTCTCACTTTCTCTAAATGCAGCTTGTTTTGTTTCTTTCCTCCTCCTCTGACCCACATAGGAGGAAGTAAATCAGAAAAAAAAAATTCCTTAAGCTGGAATACTCATCGGGTCCCAATCTTCCTGTCTTTGGAGCTGCAGGGAGACGAGTTTTCTTTAACACTTCTTCTGTCAGAGGCAAAGAGCCTCTCTTGAAAGGATCTGCTCACACTGCGTGGCCTCTGATATGCCCCAGGCTTCGATTCCCTGCCTGCCACTGCTGCTGGGTCTCCCTGGCCCAGGGCTTTCCAAGCCCTCCTCTCCTTCCGCCTCCATTCTCGAGTGCCCATAAATATTTACTTCTTTACAATGTCCTCACCACCCACCCATCCATCCCAACCTGTCCTTTCCCAAGAGACCCGAGTCTCACCCACCAGCCCCATTCCCTGTCTCTAGTCTCAGAGAAAAGGAAGATGTTTCCAACAAGGAAACCTCAGTCTCCCTAGGGATCCCTCCCCGATTCCCACCCGCCTGATCCCCAGGGAGAGGGGCAAGAGTCAGGCCAAAGAAGGGCAGGCCACTCACCTTAAACTGTTGAGGCTTAAGCTACTGCTGTTGTAGGCTGACAATGGCTGGGAGAGGCTCTGAGCGGAGGGGTGGGCCTGCACAGGTGGGAGGTTCTGATGGAGCAGCTGGGTGGGGGACTGTGGCCTGGGTGGCCTCTGCACCTGAGGCTGCGGGGCGGGCTGGAGCTGGGCCTCAGGAGGGCCCTGCGGTGGCTGTGTACTCGGAGGTGGGGGTTGAGGTGGGGCCTCTGTGCGCTGCACCAAGTCAGGGTCCGGAGAAGGAGCTCGGAGTTGGGGCTCCGTCTGGGGCTGGGATATCGGCTGTGCAACCTGAGGGCAGGGGTCTTTAAGCACCACAGGCTCAAAGATTGGCTCTTTGCAACAGTCCTGGCTCTTCTCCTGGCTTCTCTCTAGACCCGATATCTTGGGGACAATCGGCCCTGCATCCTGGCTGTCATGTTCTGGTAGCGTGCCAACACCTAACTCCGGATCTGCATGGGAGAGAGCAAAGACAAAATCACAGGCAACGACATGTGAGTGTGGGGTAAGGAGGGAACGCAAACTCCAAGGCTATCACACAACTCCAGCAACAGGACCTGGCACCAACCCTCCTGGCTTGGGTCCTTGTCTCCACCACCTGCGGGGGTATGCGCCCACAGCAAATGGGGTCAATGGTGGACAGAGAAAGATGCAGGAACAGCCTTTGCCCTTGGGGAGCAATGACCCTGGGGGTGTGGGAGGGGAGAGAAAGGCCAACTGGCCAGAGGAGACTGCATTCAAGAAAGCAGCCTAGTGCCAGGCATAGGGGCTCACACCTGTCATCTCAACACTTTGAGAGGCAGAGTTGGAAGGACTGCTTGAGCCCAGGAGTTCAAGACCAGCCTGGGCAACATAGCAAGACCCTGACTCTACAAAAAAAAAAAAATTAGCCAGGTGTGGTGGTGTGTGCTACAGTCCAAGCTACTCGGGAGGCTGAGGTAGAAGGATCACTTGAGCCCAGGAGTTCAAGAGCACCCTGGGCAACGTAGCGAGACTCCGTCTCTATATAAGAAAAAACAGCAGCCTAGACTACATTCTGAAAATGAATTGTTTTCCTTAATCTCCAGAAAGTCTTTTATGGCATCACAATTAAGAAACAATAGTTGACAGGTTGATTTTTCCCTTTTAAAACAAATACATTTGTTGAACATACAAAAGAGAAGTGTTTTCAATAGCAAATGAGTCAAACATTATTTAACATCACACGGATGTTTTTTCTTGGCCTTCCCTTCCTCCCCACTTTCCATTTTGACCAAAGGGACACACTTGACATTTACAGATAATTTTTTGTTTAGCAAGTGCTCAACTTCCAAGTCAAAAGGCAGGTCTCTTAATGCCCGTCACCTGATCCCAGCAACATCTGAGATCAAAGGTGCAAACAGGAACTGAAATAAAGTTTCCCGTCAACTACACTTGCTAAAGCTTTTAAGGAAGTCCCCTTGGACCACATGGGGGTCCCCACTCAACTAAGTTAAAGGGGTGCTGGACATTGAGACTAAGCTTGGATATTAAATTTAAGTGTAATTCTACAATCGTGAAAGAAATACAGAAAATAGCTGCTCCTGTATGGATGTGAAAGATGTACTCCCTCCAAAGGTCAAAAGATCTCCCTCCAAAGGTCAAAAGGGCCACATTTAGTAGAATGGCTTGATTACCCCATAAGCCAAACTCCATAAAAATCTCAAACCAGAATAATGAAAGACCAATAGGGCACTCAATAGAAAAGAATGGCTCCACTTGGGAGTAAGTACTTTTGTATACAACTGGGGGAAAATTATCCTTCCCACATTTTTGTGCTGAAAAGATGCATCCTTTTATTACTACACAATTTCGAAAGAGATTAAGAACAGATGACAACATGCTTTGAAGTGAAGGTGTTTTTCAGGCATTCTTAAATGAACTACGCTGGGCGTTAACTTTCTCCTCTTACCTCATTGTATCAAATGGGAAAAGTATGTGGTATTCTTGTTGGTTCTATGTATTTCTGGGGTTTTCTGTTTTTTGTTTTAGAGGTGGGGTCTCCCCAGGTTGTTTAGGCTGGACTGTACTGGATATTCACAGGTGTAATCACAGTACACTACAGCTTCAACTCCTGGGCTCAAGTGATCCTCCTGCCTCAGCCTCCTGGGTAGCCAGGATTAGAGGTGCCTGCCACTGTGCCCAGCTTACATATTTCTGTTTACGTACTGTTGTATATACACACTTGTTTGCCATTATTCCTTGGAATTCTCATCAAAGCAATTCATTATTTTCAATGTTCTTTTGGTAACACAGATCAAACCGATAACATGCACAAAAGCAAAAACAAAACTTGGGTTTATAAACAAAGCACATTTTTGGCTAACAGGAACTTGGCTATCTTCAAGTCTCTCCAAACAGCCTGGAACAATAACACCAACGAGATGGGAAGAAAGCTGCCTTCTTCACACGCTTCAGAGGTATGAAAAGACCGAGCACTTGGCAAAGCGCTGATGAAAAGTAACTCTGGACTTCTGACACACATTTCTGTCCAGTGCTGTCTTATCAACCTTTCTGGGAATATTTTTGCTTAGGATAAAGCTGAAATTGAAAGGCTTCTCAAAACCTTCATTTCTAACTTCAGGGCTGAAGGGGCACCCCAAGCCCTTGCTGTGGATAGGTCCCCATCCAGCTAGCAAAGCTCCTGGATCCAATGAGGCAGGAAGGCCCTTTATTCAGAGATGTCACAGTTAGGGATCCGGCTCTGTGTCTCTCCATGTGTCTTTACAAAATTTCCCATATTTTTCTTTCACAGGATTTTCCCCATAGCAAGCTATTATCAAAGGCACTGAAAAATCACATGCTTCATATGCATGATCCAGGCCTGTGAGTCAGGTCTGAGACACAAAGTAACAACAGCCCAGAAATCCTAACAGCACAAAACAGAGGAGGTGTTTCACCCAACGAGAAGTTCTAGGTACATAAGCAGGACTCTTCTCATGCTGACAGCTAATTTAGGATTTTTATGCTTGGTACAATGGCAGAAACATTTTTAAAAAATCTTTTTGTAGGCCAGGCGTGGTGGCTTAAGCCTGTAATCCCATCACTTTGGGAGGCCGAGGCGGGTGGATCACGAGGCCAGGAGATCGAGACCATCCTGGCTAACATGGTGAAACCCCGTCTCTACTAAAAATACAAAAAATTAGCCGGGCATGGTGGCAGGCGCCTGTAGTCCCAGCTACTCGGGAGGCTGAGGCAGGAGAATCCCTTGAACCCGGGAGACACAGGTTGCAGTGAGCCAAGGTCGCACCACTGCACTCCAGCCTAGGCGACAGTGTGAGACTCCGTCTCAAAAAAAAAAAAACTTTTTGTATTACTCTGTTTTCTCCAGAGTGGGCTGGTGAAGACATCAATAAATACTTTCTGTCTTGGTAAGTATACATTCAAATTGCCTCCAAAAATCACTGTCCAAAGTTTCTCCCTCAAATGAAAGAAAGCTTCCTTTTCCAAAGGACACCACTCAGAGGATATCATTTGCACTTACTTATACTGGTAAGGAGGCACATCAGAGACACATAAGGAAGTACTACAGATATCTAGCTTGACTCTATTTACCTCCTTGTTCTTGAATGAGCCTCAAGAATTTGGACAACACAGCCAAGCTTCCAGATGGCATCCTGCAGGTGTGGGCTCGCTTCCCAAGACCCTGGTAAGACCACTGGAGTTGACTTTCTTGTCTCCTCTGTTGCCTCACCGTCTGAATCTCAACCCAACCACAGCTAGAACATGAGGAGTGGTGCCAAGCCTGTGGCCGTCGGCACCACCTCCAACAAGCTACCAGAGATGAAGGGAAGACCCAAACCTCTCCAGGGAACCCTGCAAATCTGTACGGCACTCCTTTAACTTTAATGCATGTTCAAATCACCTGAACATCTGATTAGAATTCCCATCCAGATTCCACAGCTCTGGGATGCGGCTCTAGATTCTGCCTTTCTGAGATCTTCTAGGTAAGGCTGAGGCTGCTGATGTGAGGATCACATTTTGAGTAGCAGGATCTAATCTAACACTCTCTGACCAGATAGGGAATATGCCCAGAGAAGTGAAGGAACTTGCTTGCTGGAAGTCACGTCCTTGTTTTGTAAACCAGAAGGCTTGAGTTCCAGTCCCAACTCTGCCAACACCAACTGCCTTTTCTGCAATCTATACTATGCTACCTTCTAAAAAGCAGAAGTCTCAAAGCAAAGCAGGTAATGATAAATCCAGGATTCAGTTAAAATATTTAAGTACATCAGACTTCAAGTGTAGAGGGTTAGTAAAGCTACAAAGAGTTGCTGGAACACTGCACTTCAGCCAGCCCTGAAAGCAATCAGTCCATCGTTGCTCTAGTACTGCAACCTATAAACAAAGCAGTGATGAGTTTGAGCTGGTAAGAACTTGGGGGGCTGAAACAGTTTTATGACTCCCCATTTACAAGAGTCTCTTGAGGCACAGGCTAGGCGTCAGGCATTTTTGTGGCTAATCGGTAATGCATTTCCTCTTCCTTTCAATTATTCAATAAATGCATCTTCCCAGTTAAGCTTTTCCATCTTGACAGTCAATTTGTCTTACTGTACTTCTCCCAAATTGGCAGGAACACATTTTAAGAAATCGGTTGGTATTGCACTGCATACTCTGAATTTGCCAAAGGATAAAAGAAAGAATGAAATTTGCTGAATTTGAAAGACATAAGAATGTACAAATTGAGTAGTCTTATTTAAATGTTGTATTCATTACATTTTGAGGTTTAAAAATCTCTCTTCTTGTGATTATAAAAATAGTTCATCATGCTTATACTAAAAGACATGCAAATTCAAATTACACTGCGTACTTTATGGTAAAAAGGGTGAGTTTATTGCATGTAAATTGTACCTCAATAAACAAACTTTAAGAGATTAGGAAAAATTGGTTTCATTTTGATATAGGTTTGATACAAGTTGCCTGGGGAAAATGGGCCCTTTTTTTGTACTTTACTAGTAGAATGCAAACTCTGCAACCTCTGTGGAGGACAATTTGGCAACATTTAGCAAAATAACAAATGGAGTTCCCTTGGTGTGGTGTGTTAAGGATTTAGTCTACAGACATGATGAAATAGTACCATGGTTTGAACACCAAGTTTGGAAGCCACCCAAATGTAACCATTAGGAGACTGGTTACATACGTTTGCAGATCCACACAATGGAACACCTTGCAGCTGTAAAAAAGAATGCCGAATGTACAACGTAGAGCATTTACTATCTTTTGTGGAAAATGGAGCGAAATTATATATATATATTCACCTTATTTTACGTACAAAGAAGCTGTGTGGCTGGGCGCAGCGGCTCACGCCTGTAATCCTAGCACTTCGGGAGGCCGAGGCAGGTGGATCACTTCAGGTCAGAAGTTCAACACCAGCCTGGCCAACATGGTGAAACTCCATCTTTACTAAAAATACAAAAATTAGCCAGGTGTGGTGGTGTCCGCCTGTGATCCCAGCTACTTGGGAAACTGAGGCAGGAGACTCATTTGAACCGGGGAGGCGGAGGTTGCAGTGAGCTGAGATTGCATTACTTATGCTCAAGCCTGAGTGACAGAGCAAGACCCTGTTTCCAAAAAAAAAAAAGCCGTGGAAGAATACTCAAGAAAACAGTAACAGTGACTACCTGTTTGGAGGCTTGGGAGGAGTGAGAACTGGATAGACAGGGAACTGGGGTGTGTGTGTGTGTGTGTGTGTGTGTGTGTGTGTGTGTGCATAAAAAAATAAGAAAATGTAATCTGTGAATGTGTAATAAATTTGAAAATAAAATGGATTTTATGAAAAAATATAAATTGCTAAAATTGACTTAAAAACCCAACCGGATCATCAAAATAAAACGAAAAAGTACTCAATAATCCAAACCTTTACCTCCCCTCCCAAAAGGTATCTGTGTCACGGACAACGCTGACCAAACCTTTAAGAAAAAAATTATTCCTGTCATCTAAATTGAAAACCAACAGCAAATATTATACAACAAAAGAAAGAGGAAAAACTGTTTACAAAAAATATAATTACCTAGCTGGAAAACAGAGGCAACCAGCTGAGAAAATATTAGAACTATTAAGAGAGTGCAATGAGATATCCAAATAAAGAAAAACCACAACCAACCTCAGCTTTTCTATACACTAGCAACAGTCAGAAAATGAAGTTTAGAAAGGAACCTCTTCATAATAACAAAAACCATAACACCTGGGAATGAACCTAACAAGAACATTACAGGGCTTGTAAACCTTCAGAAATGGCTTCCCTCCAAAAATTGCTTTTTTCAAAGTGTTTTTCAGTGCAAAAAAATGCGAACTAAGTCAGTCACGTAATAGATAGTTCCCATTGGAGGATACTACTCCCTATGGGAAGAGATGGAAATTTGTGGGAGTGTGTGGCTATCACTATTACTGCAGGTCATTGGTGGCTCTTAGGGATGTCTGATTTACTGCAACGTGAGCAGCAACCCCACACAACATCTCAATGCACTTCCTAAATCCCACCCGACATTTGTGCAGCTGAAAACCCTAGAACCTACCACACCTCTGTTTTTGTATATAAACACAAAGTAATTTTTTGCACGGTTTTAATATATGCTGATTTTTCCAGGAATGCAGGGACTGTACTTTGTTATATCTGGGTCATATCCAAGGGTTGATGGCTATTTGGGAAAATCATGACACAATGGTAAGGCTGCTCCAGGTATCTGAATCTCCATGACCACGTATTTGTGTGAGTCTGCATTTGTAGTAGAAGTATTTAGATACCATTCTAGATATAAAGTCAAACATGGTCTTCTAATATAAACAAGCATTTACATACTTAAACGTATGTTATTATAAACGACTTGGTTTCCACTTATTTCTCCTTTATATTTTATTAGGGCTTTATATATACTTTTAAATTATGCATGTAGATGGGTACATTAAGTATATATTTCATTCCAGAAAGTAAAAAATGAATGCACTATAAAATATTTCTTATATTACACTGGGTCTGGTAGGGTTGAGATTTGGTATATTCTGATGAACTCTACACTTCTAGAAGTCGAACGACTTACTGCACAATGCAGTAACAACCTCCTAGGGTGGTTGTGGAAATAAATTAGGCCATGTAAAGTGCTTTCCACATTGCACAACACATAATAAGTAAGTAATCAATCAATGTTCCCAAAACTATTGTGAAGAATTATTTAATGTCACAGAAAATATCTCATGACAAAATTGCCATTAAATAAAGTGCACTATTACCAGTGTGATCTCAATAGTGACAATTATGTGTGTAAATGTATACAAGTATGCACAGAAAAAAGACTGGAAAGATAAACATTAATTGCAGTCCCATCATCCCAAAATAAACATTGACTCTAATTCTTATATTGTGTTTTAACTTTCCAAATTGAGGAGGAGGAGGAGGAAAAGTGCAAAACAAATGAATAGTATAGAAAATTTGGAAAGTTCAGAAAAGCACAATATAAAAATTAAAGTCAGTTTATTTACTTTGTTATTAAACAAAGCAAATATATATAGTTATTACATAATAGTATTATTTACTGTACTTAGTAAAGTATACTTATTAAATTTTTATTAAAGTAAATAATAGTATTATTAAACTAAAAAAAGAGATGCCATATTTTAAAATGAACTCTTTTCATGGTCAATACACCTCTTCCATTAAAATAAGCCAACCGAGAAAGTGATCGTTCAAGTCTTTTTAAATTGCCTCACCTACTGAATTTTTTTTTGAGATGGAGTCTCACTCTGTCGCCCAGGGTGGAGTGCAGTGGCATAATCTTGGCTCACTGCAGCCTCCGCCTCACCTCCCAGGTTCAACTGATTCTCCTGACAACCTTCCGAGTAGCTGGGATTACAGGGGCCTGCCATCATGCCCAACTAATTTTTGTGTTTTTAGTAGAGATGGGGTTTCACCATGTTGGCCAGGCTGGTCTCGAACTCCTGGCCTCAAGTGATCCACCCCCTTGGCCTCCCAAAGCACTGGGATTACAGGCGTGAGCCACCGTGCCTGGACTATTGAATAGATTTTTAAAAAATCTCTTCACCAAGAGGGCAGATAAATATTTGACTCTCTGTATGGTGCATGGTTTTAATTTTTAAAAATACGGTGCATGTGTTTAAAAAAAAAAAAAAAGTTAAAAGGGTCTCGCTCTGTCACCCAGGCTGGAGTGATCATAGCCCACTGCAGCCTCAAACTCACATGGTGAAGTGATCCTCCCCACTCAGTCTCCTGAGGAGATGGGACTACAGGCACACAGCAGGACATGGTGCATATTGAACCTTCCACCTATTCTTCAGAATTTCTAACTGGTTCTAACTGGGTATTATTTGGACAGAAACGAAATGGTGAATACTGATGAAGGAGGAGGAGGAGTACAAACCAAAAACAAAAATACACAAAAAACCAACTCTCCCAAAGTACAGCTTCTGCACTTCTGGTCTTCACATCTTCATACTCTGTTACGAAGTCTCCTAACAGGACTTACTAACTACAAGGTCATTACCGCAGCAAACCTGAAGGAGCTTCCAAAGGCATCAAGAAAGCTATGTGGGGGGCACTAGCCCCTAGAACATCCATCCATCCATGCATCATCCATCCATCCGTATCTTTTTGAATATCTAATCCTTATGACTTAGAAATAGACATGTCCTATTTTTATTATTCCATCTTCTAGTTAGCCTCTCTTGTTACTGTCCAATGACAAAGCCACAAAGAGCACACCACACAGAAAGACTACAGATCACAGTCAAATAAGAAAAATAACCAAGACTTTAAAGTGCGAACATTAATAAGGGACTGAAATGTTCAAACACTGGGAATCCCAGAGACATATGGAAACATCAAATTTCTGTGAATCAACATGCAATTACCTCAGGCTGGTAGCAATGTCTATTTTATTTTACTTTTTGGACACAGTCTCACTCTGTTGCCCAGGCTGGGATGCAGTGGTGCAATCACAGCAGACTGCAGCCTTGACTCCCTGGACTCAAATGATCCTCCCACCTTAGTCTCCAAGTAGCTGGGAGGCTGAGGCATGTGCCACCATGCTGGCTAATTGTTTATATTTTGTAGAAATGAGGTCTCATCATGTTGCACAGGCTGGTCTTGAACTTCTAGGCTCAAGCAATCCTCCCGCCTAGGCCTCTCAAAGTGCTGGGATTACAGGTGTGAGCCACCCTACCCAATCAATGTTCATTATTATTTTATTTTATTTTATTTTGAGACGGAGTCTCGCTCTGTCACCCAGGCTGGAGTGCAGTGGCGCGATCTGGGCTCACTGCAAGCTCCGCTTCCCGGGTTCACGCCATTCTCTTGCCTCAGCCTCCCCAGTAGCTGGGACTACAGGCACCTGCCACCACGCCCGGCGAATTTTTTTTTTTTTTTTTTGTATTTTTAATACAGAGGGGGTTTCACCGTGTTAGCCAGGATGGTCTCGATCTCCTGACCTCGTGATCTGCCTGCCTTGGCCTCCCAAAGTGCTGGGATTGCAGGTGTGAGCCACCACACCTGGCCAATGTTCATTATTTAATCACCTTTACCTGTCTATTCTGTTGCCTCAAACAAAATCTCTCTTTAAGCAAAGACTGCGTATTGTATATACGTATTAAAACCCCAACTGCACTACTGAGTTAATTTAGCAATACTTTAAATTCCCCCTGCCAAGTTTTGATTGTATCTCCAAAATTCTACATTCAGGGATGTTTTGCAGAAAAATGTCCACTTTCTTTAACATACACTTCACTTTATTTTCCTCCTCTCCCTCTTTTCTTCAAATCATTAAGCAGAGACCAGTTTGTTCCATTAGAAGATTCAATTACTTGAACGAATGGAAGGATGACATTCAGTCTTGAAGCTCTTCTTCTCGGTCACTGAAACTGTACAAATAAATTGAGGAAAACCCACTGTTTGTTCAAGCCAAATTAATTTTCAAACACTGCAAGAGTAGAAGATCAGGGGAATGATGGGTGCTTGGCAGGGCTCGAAGAGATTCTATTTTGTGCTTGTCATGTTGTGTAAACATTAATTACCATCTGGGAGGCTGAGCTGTGGGCTGAAGTCTGTATCACAAACCTCTGAGGGCCTTCAGGGTTCCTATTAAAAGCAAAATCCTAAATAGGAAAAAATAGCCATTGCATCTGCCAAAACACCAGCAGCCCACTGGGAGAGCTGTGTGGAGCCCAGCGGATTAGAGGCTGCTGTTATCAGAGAAGCTAGTTTGGCTATCATCTAGTTGAGCAGATTAACCCCGATAGGGGTTAATCTGCTAGGGATTAAAGGAAAAGCAACACACCGCAGTTGAGTGTACTTAAACTTGTTTCAAGTTTATTGCTCCCAAAGCCCACACCAAAACACATCGATCCTGATGCATATGCCCACATTCCTGATGCCTGAAAACCAAAACATCTGCCTTCAAGGGGGGTGTATCAACCACAGTCTTGACTGTGGAGACCACAGGTTCTCTGAATCACGGCTTTGGCCTACAGAATGAAGAGCTTTTAGGGTCAACCTGGACTTGCAAACATTTTGTTTATTTTGCAGTCTCAAGCAAACAGAGCCACAAAGGACTACGTAATCAAATGACCAACATTAGAATGAGAGAAATAGGTTGTGATCTATTGGGGGTGGGAATGGCATCCTTAAAAAGTCTTTAGAAACTCAACAATGTCAAGGTCACATATAATCCATGTGATTGTCACTTCATACGGGGGAAAAACTCATTTGTATTACCCTGCCTCATGTGCCGATCTTTGTGTTAGGCCCTGTTCAGGACAAATTAAAAAAATAGGGAAATAGTAGTCAAAGAACCTGTGGTCCTGATCTTGCGTTTTTGTTATCTGTTAAGGCTCACAGATAAGCTTAGATAATCAGACTTAATAATGATATCCTGTATCTTATTCTGAGTTATCAATGGTAAGGCATTTATATCTAGAACACGTTCCCATTGCACCGACCCCAAGGGTCTTAGGCCAACATCAACTGAATCCTGTGAGGTGATATGCGGAGACCTGACAGGAGAAATGAGGCATGAAGGATGCAATCTCCAGTCACTTCCAAGAACACAGAAAAACTCCAAATATCGGTTTCAGAGAAAGCTTTTAATGACATGGCCCCACTTTTTGTTTGTTTGTTTGCTCGTATCCTCCTGCCAGCCTCAATATTTATTAGCTGCTTCCTCTGGATTAGATCACCTCCTGCTTGCTTTCCATTCCCAGTGCAGCCTTCCTGCTACCCCCAGACTCCTTCTGTGATTCTTAGCTGTCCTGGCCTGTCCACCCCTACCTGGCTGTTAACTAAGTGCTCACATGACACTGTGTACTATGCACATGCACACACCCAAGCACAGCCACTCTTAAAACCAGTGTATGCAGGCCAGGCGTGGTGGCCTACACCTGTAATCCCAGAACTTTGAGAGGCCAAGGCGAGTGGATCACTTGAGGTCAGGAGTTCGAGACCACCCTGGCCAACATGGTGAAACTCTGTCTCTACTAAAAAAACAAAAATTAGGTGGGCGTGGTGTCACGCGCCTGCAATCCCAGCTACTCAGGAGGCTGAGGCAGGAGAATCGCTTGACCCCAGGAGGCGGAGGTTGCAGTGAGCCGAGATCGTGCCACTGCACTCCAGCCTCGGCAACAGAGCGAGATTCTGTCTCAAAAAACTAGTGTATGCTCAATACTTAAACACGGTACTTCTGTGTCTGTGACACAGGTGTAGGAGGTCCTAACAAGGCAAGGTTCTAGAAGGATTTTTAATCAAACATGTATGGATTTGCACCAAACAGCACACCTACTCTGAGTAAAGATGAAATTGAAGGACAAGGCTATCATTGACCTAAAAGCCACAGCACACATTCCTTAGGCGGGAAGACAATGGGGAAAATGTTAGCTTATTTTGGAAATGTTCCCAAGGGTGAGACCAAGGCACTGAATAGGAATAATTTTAGATGTTTGGTGTAAAAAAATTAAAAAGATAGTCTTCCCAGTATCTAATCATCCTGCTTTTCACATTAAGGTGGATAAAATAAGGATACAGGCAGCCCTGCTTCCAGTATTTCCATTACTAAATATTGTGTGGAAGGCAAAGCCGCGAGGCTCACAGATGGGGTGCATTATAGATCCTACCGCTGCCCTCTGCTAACCCTAACACCTTCATCCAAGAAGCTGATGTCCACACCCCAAATGGGCCATAACCATGAGGCTAATCCAGCCCTGGTCACCATCTGAAGCACACATTCTGTGTTGTAATGTGCCCCTGTCATTTTACCTGTTAATGTCATCAACAATTTTGGGGTGATTTGCACGTCTTTTGATAACAGAGACATCAATATGTCTGTGATATAATGGGGCTATGGAACAGGGCATTTAGCTAGTAACTTTCACACTCTTAAAAACTCAGTGTGCCCATTAAGGTTGGCCAATGGTTGGGTCTAGGGTAAGCCCTAGTTTCAAGTTTCAACACTTACGACTTTACCAAAGATGATCTTCTCAAGGATGAAGTAAAGCCACTAGCAGCAAAGACCGACTTACATACTGTCCGTCGTCTACCACCTTCCTGCTTTGCACCTGATGATTGTATTTCATCTGATTTGGGGCACACATTGGATAATCACTGAGACCCATTTTGAAAAGAGGCTGGGTATGCATGCCAAAAGGCAAAGTAGGAATTTCCATCTGTTGGACGGGTGTGGTGGCTCACGCCTGTAATCCCAGCACTTTGGGAGGCCAAAGTGGGTGGATCACTTGAGCCCAGGAGTTTGAGACCAGCCTAGGCAACATGGCAAAACCCTGTCTCTACAAAAAAATACAAAAGTTATCCGGGCATGGTGGCGTGCACCTGTAGTCCCAGCTACTGAGGAGGCTGAGGTGGGAGGAGCACCTGAGCCTAGGAGGTAGAGGCTGCAGTGAGCTGTAATCGTGCCACTGCACTCCAGCATGGAAAACAGAGTGAGACCCTGTTAAAAAAAAAAAAAAAAAAAAAGAATTTCCATCTGTCGAGTGTATCCTAGGCTTTTTCTTAGCTCTGGCCCTATACACACATACTCTCCGCACCCGAGTCACCTGTACCATGCAATATCCCTGTGCCCACTTCCTATTCCTCCAGATTACCCTCCCATCAGGGTCCAGGTAGCCAAAGAAAGGCTCCAAGTTACCCTAGTAGAAAGAAGTGTCTGTGATATCTTATAGCAGTGACTGTTTCATTCCGTTCTGGAGGGGAGGGGCCACAGACACCCAAGCATGTGGACCACTCTGGCCCTAAGCTCATCTTGTGCCAATATCACTGCAGAGCAGGAGGGTGATTAATTTCCACCAGCAGTCTCAGCGACCTCAGTCAAGTTTTCCACCAAGTTCACACAGCTGTCACTCGGAGTGTAGTGTAGGTGGAAGCTCTTCTATTCCTTTAGAGCTTCATCAAATATCCTAAAAGCAATCACTGTTTTCCCAGTATCATTCTTGTCCTATAGGCAACAGTTCACTGAGAAGCAGGCTTTGCCTTGGGTAATATCTACTATCCTTTGGCGATGACTGCTCTGTCAGCATTCAGACATGCCCGTCTGTACTCCTGAGGACAGAAGACAAAACTTCTCCTCAAGTCTGTTCACACAACCTGCTACGGCCCAGGGGACCTGGGTGCTGCCAACCCCCTGCAATCTCCCTGACTAGCTTATGCGTGAGCACCAGAGATGCCGCTAAAATGAATCCATTAAAGTAGCTTTTTGGCTATCACATAGCCCTTAATTCTTTAAGTTAGAGGAGGAGGAGCAGGGAAAAGAGGACTTTGACATTTTTTTCTAACTAAGTTTTGATCTTTCTAGTCCCAAATGATCTATCAGCTCACACTATGACTCTGATGTATGCTACAGCCTCACTATTCCCAGTGTGGTCCACGGCCCAGCAACCCTAGCATCATCCAGGAGCTTGTTAGGACGGTACATTCGCGGACCCCCCTCCCCGCGCCGCCCAGCCCTGCCCCATGCACATTCAAGTTTGCACAGAGCTGTTCTACAGCACTGCTGGGAGGGTTAAAGAGCCTCAGCAAGCCCCACTGCTGAGGGAGGCTGTCCATAAGGCTGCGGATCCTTCTCTGTCTCTGCTTCCCAAGACCCAACCTTGGAAATTCTTTCTTTCATTCCTTCCTAGGGTGGGTCCTCTACTGACGTGTAGGTTGGACAGGATGCGGTGGTGGGAGGTGGTGATGTCATTCACCGAATTAGGAGCTACCCCCCAAAACAACATATTCATGAAAGCCAGCAACAGGGAGCTCCTGTCTGAGGCACTGTTCCCAGTCCGGCTCTATGCAGATTCACTGGACCATGCAGAAAAGGGAGTTCCACAGCCTTGCCCCAAGTACAACTGTGAGCACCTTCAAGGACCTGATGGTTCTCACACTGAAGAGGAAGTAGATTGATTGGAAATGGCATCATGGATAGAACCAGGACCAAAGGATGCATATTGCAGAAGACAATTTCCATGTGAAATGGACTAGGCTGCCTTACAGGAGAACAAACTGCCTTTAGGGGAAGCATTCAAGAGAAAGCTGAACGCCCATGAAAGAACCATGAGGTGTTAACGCATGGAGTGGAATGGGGACTGGGCTACAGGGCCTCTGAGAGTCTCAAATGTTGGTAGCACCCTCAGAAGAACACTGCTTCTTTATTCTCCTTCACCTTTCCAGAATGTGATCTTTTAAAACATCTCACTGGTAGGTTCATGAATACTATTCTTGATTTGCAGAAATTTTGATAAATGCTACATTCTACGTAGCTATAAACGAAGAATCTCCACACCAAATGATTTTCATCTATAATAATCTTCAGGAATAGAAGAAATAAATCTACTCATCCCCAGCCATGATGGCTGCAAAGCTGAAAGAGGTTTTTACAAACGGGGCGACTGGGAGCATTCTGCTGTTCCCTATATTTGAAATAATGTATCTTTTTTAAAGGACAAGTCTATCAACCTTTACATTGATTTTCTATAAAACATGCAGGTAATAAATACTTTGTAGGAAAATAAAACCTCTTGCCATTATTTCATCGCTTGCCATTACTTCATTTCATTATCCTTAATTTGTCATCAATAAAGGAAAAATGTTCAAATATAAACTTTGAAGCTACATACCTATAAGGTTTGAAAGCAGTGAGGATGGTGATAACAGCTTGTTAAAAATGAGCTCTCTGGGCCGGGCGCGGTGGCTCACGCCTGTAATCCCAGCACTTTGGGAGGCCGAGACGGGCGGATCATGAGGTCAGGAGATTAAGACCATCCTGGCTAACATGGTGAAACCCCATCTCTACTAAAAATAAAAAAATAAAAAAAAAAAAAAAAAAAAAAAAATTAGCCAGGCGTGGTGGCAGGTGCCTGTAGTCCCAGCTACTAGGGAGGCTGAGGCAGGAGAATGGCGTGAACCCGGGAGGCAGAGCTTGCAGTGAGCCTAGATCACGCCACCGCACTCCAGACTGGGGGACAGAACAAGACTCTATCTCAAAAAAATAAATAAAATAAAATAAAATAAAACAAAATAAAATAAAGAAATGAGCTCTCTGGACTGGGCGCGGTGGCTCACGCCTGTAATCCCAGCACTTGCGGAGGCTGAGGCGGGCGGATCACCTGAGGTCAGGAGTTCAAGACCAGCCTGACCAATACAGCGAAACCCCGTCTCTACTACAAAAAATAAAATAAATAAAATAAAATAAAATAAAATAAATAAAATAAAATAAAATAAAATAGCTGGGTGTGGTGGTGGGCTCCTGTAATCCCAGCTACTGAGGAGGCTGAGGCAGGAAAATCACTTGTACCTGGGAGGCGGAGGTTGCAGTGAGCCGAGATTGAGCCATTGCATTCTAGCCTGGGCGACAGAGCGAGACTCCGTCTCAAAAATAAATAATAAATAGATGAGCTCTCTGCTGGAGTCACCTTTCACATCTGAAATGCTACAAAGTAGCCTCTAGAAAGAGATAGTGGGAAGTTTTACCTGTCCTTGGATAGAGCTGGAGTAAGTCACCAATACAGTAGTGCTGCTTACCACTCACAATTATAATCCTGGAAGGGAAATGCTCTCAGACAACCAAGTTGATGCTTGGGAAATGTATGGTCAGAATGACTTCTACTTTCCTGCAATCACCTGAAATTTATCTTCAGAGATGCTTTCAAAAAAGAAGGCAGAAGGTAATATGGCCTTCATCTGTTTCTTCTTCAAGAAGCAGCTACACACATTAACCTAAGTGGCCTTGTTGCCTGATGGCCTTGTCTACCTGGCTGTCCTACCATTACCTCCAGCTCAACAGGACGAAAATCATGCCCACCCCCTTCCACCCCCACTCTGTCCTGTCCCCATCATCTAAGCTCAGAATCACAGCGTCCATTGATTTCATTCCCCCAATATTAACCGGTGGCTCATAGGTAAATTATTGCTTATGTGACGCTATTTAAAACAAAATAATGGCTACAGAATCCACTGTCCGCCAGCATCCTGAGTGAGCTCTTAAAATGTAAATCGATCATGCTGACAATAATCACTACTTACAACAACACTGGTACTCCCCGTGTTCACAAAAGCTGGTTTAAAGCTCTCCAATGGCGTCTCATCACAGACAGAATCCCTCCCAACTCCTCATCAAGGCCTGCCGCCCTCTCCCTCTCCTTCAGCCACCGTCCAGTGCGCCAAGATCCTGCGCTCTCCCCTTCCCCACGCAGATGCACTTTCGAATCCCATCTTTCAGCCTCGCGGTTAACCCCTATCCAGTCTCACAGCCCCTGCTAGCTATCTGCTCTGATGAACTTCTAGTCTATACTTAATGTCCTTGGTATTGGCAAGCAATACATTATGTTTCTTATATAATAAATAAGTTATATTTTATTATACAAGATTAAATGTGTTCATACTTGAATGACAATAAAACTTAATCCTAGGCCAGGCGTGGTGGCTCACTCCTGTAATCCCAGCACTTTGGGAGGCCGAGGTGGGTGGATCACCTGAGGTCAGGAGTTCGAGACCAGCCTGACCAACATGGTGAAACCCCATCTCTACTAAAAATACAAAAAGTAGCCCAGTCTGGTGGTGGGTGCCTGTAATCCCAGCTACTCAGGGAGGCTGAGGTAGGAGAATCACTTGAACCCGGAGGCGGAAGTTGCAGTGAGCCGAGATTGTGCCACCACACTCCAGCCTGAGTGACACAGCGAGACTCTGTCTCAAAATAACAACAACAACAAAAACCTTATCACTCTTCATATTTTAATACACAAAACCTTTTTGAGGAGTGATTTCTTTCAATCTTTGCCTTTATTTCGATTCTGAACACAATGCCTTCCATAGAGCGAGCACTTGATAAATTGTTGATTTCTTTAACCACATAATAATCAATTTACAAAATCTAAGCAAGTTCCTTTATAACTGTAATTCAAAAGGAAAAAAATCATAATGAGAAAAATACTCAATAAACAATTACATGTTAAGCCAGAAAAATCATGTCTCTCTGGAGTTGTTTCCATAATTGGACATCATACTGCAATAAAATAATAGTATATAACGCAAGCAAATGTGAAATAATTGGAAGCCATTATGAAGTTTAAGGAACCATTTTCAATATATAATAAAACTAATGTTCTTTTTAAATCATAAAAGATTCTAATAGCTTGGTTATTATTGTATAACAAAAAGAGTAATCAAAAGCAAATAATGTTAAAGGCGAGCAATGTTAATAATCAAAGGTGGGCGAAGCCTCCAGGTATACGCCTGTGGTCTGCATGCTCCATCTATAGCAGTCAACACACTTTATGAGGACAAACATACTTTTATGTGCATAGAAAGAAAAAAATAAGAAAATATAAACAGCTGCTACCCTGGGAATTGTTATGAGGAGCTGTCAGAGGATTCGTATTTTCAGCCTTCTATAGTATTTAAATTTTCAACAGAACACTGGCTTTAAATCCGGAAACCTGATACAAAGTCAAACAACTGCGCAGTCAGCAGGTAACTTAAAACACTCATTATAAGCAAACCAAAGTACAAATCTTTTTAAAATTAGCCAACTAGAACTGCTAAAAACTAAATAGAAAAATTAAATGGAAATGAAACACTGAGGAGCAATGAATGCTGGAAGAAATGATGCCCGAATGACTAAGCTCAAAGTACGTGGGGCTGGGGAGAGAGAAACAGGGTTTTGTCTTGACACAATCAAAATCTCCATAATGACAGTGAAATACAATCGGGATACATACAAATCAAACGGGGAGATGATACAATACAGAAACGTATAATAAGGACTTTTCTCAAATGCAGACGGTAAGAGTCAATTTTTTAAAACTGCAAAAAAAAATTGCAAATTATTAATATAATACTGAAATCACCATTTTCCTGAGGACAGCCTGCAATGCATCACTGCAATGGAACTGGAGGGGCGATGATGATAAGGTGCCAGGCCACATCAACTCCAGAGCACTTGGAAGGGTGATCTGGAGGAAACCGTCCCCTGCTCCTTTGCCTGCTCATAAGCACAAAAGCACCCTGTACACATGAGAGAGGTACAAGCTCCTCCTGTGGGAGGAAAGCAGCATTCTGAAGATGATGACTGCCAAGGGGGGCTCACGTGTCAGTCAGGCCCTCCAACTGTACAAAGACACAAAGACACTGTCCGAGGCAAAATGACAGGATCTAGAAGCTCTTACTGCTCTTGCCACCTCGAATATGTCACCTGTCTGCACGGAGCCCTGCTCATCGGTCCAACGACGGCATGCGCCCAGCAGCCAGGCGGCACTGAAGGCTGGCTTACTGTTCCCCAGGTTCACTAAATCAACACAGACTGACTTTATTTGAACTGTGCCTGTTCCTTACATGTCCTCCTTGTCAAGGCACCATGGAAGGCTTTTAGTCCTGACTAAAGCAGAACTGAAGGACATTCTGAAACCCTGACCTTAAAGACGGGAGAGGGCGGCCTAGAAAAGGCAAGATGAAACAGAGGGCATTCAGCTAATGACCCCAAACCGAGGATGTGCTTGCCTGTGACCTTGGTAGCCTCAGGGGGCCACTGAAAAGAGGAGCACATCTACCTCACCACAGACAAATGGCCTCATGTCACACACCCTTGGAAAACCCATTGTTAATGAGTGACTTTGGTTATATTTCTTCAGATCCTGATTTACTCAGATCTACACATTACTTTCAACACCACACTTGGACAAACGATTCCAGTTGAAATTTGGTGTTTTCAAATCCAAACATCCCCTGAGGAAAAATAAAACCTGTTTCCCAGGAACTTTTTGGACTCAGTCAGAAAAGTGAGAACAATGTGAAAATGCTTTTGCCAACACTCGCGGCTGGAAATACATGAGTTGGATAGCCTCTCTTACAAAAAAGGGGCTGGGGCGGGGATTGGGGGAGATTACCCCTCCACCCACAGTTTAACCATCCCTTTCCTGCTTTTCTAAAATGCAGCAAATTCTTTGCTTCAAGTTCTTATATACTAGAAATGATGATTGCTCCCAGACAAAGTGACCATGGCCTGGGTCATGAGGACCCCAGTCAAAACTATGGGCCTGGCACAAAGGTGCACTTCAGGCACACATTTCAAATCTGTCAATGCTGGGAGGAAGCAGATGTAAACAAAATAAGACCCACGAACTAGAAAAGAGAGCATGCCCTGGCTAGAGGCAATGACATCTTAATCCTCCGGAAGGCACCACAAATCCCACAGACATAACCAAGGATGTTTCCCCCTCAAAACCCCAGATCAATGCACAACAAATGCTTAAATCTTTTTGGGTACAAAGAAACACAGTTTTCTGTCTGCCCTAACAAACACGTGAATTTATAAAGCACAGTCTGAGGAATAGCCACTTTGGTGAGTTTGTGTAATACTAGTTTTTTTTTTTTTTTTTGAGACAGAGTCTCCCTCTGTCACCCAGGCTGGAGTGCAGTGGTGCAATCTCGGCTCACTGCAACCTCTGCCTCCCAGGTTCAAGTGATTCTCCTGCCTCAGCCTCCCGAGTAGCTTGGACTACAGGTGCATGTCACCACTCCCGGCTAATTTTTGTATTTCTTGGTAGAGATGGGGTTTCATCATGTTGGCCATGTTGGTCTCGAACTCCTGGCCTCATGTGATCCACCCACCTCAGCCTCCGAGTGCTGGGATTACAGGTGTGTGCCACAGTGCCTGGCCCAGATTTCTTAAAGAAACAAAAATAAAACAAGGGGAAGCTTATTATCAGTAGTAACTGAATTGGTGAAACTCCCTTACTAAACAGACTAAAATGCTGAAATAATATGAGTTTAGATTTCCTCCTAAATGCACAGACTTTATGTCCTTCTATGATACAATTCTGAGAGGCAACATATTGTAGTTTCAAAATTAACTGGATTCAAGTTCTGGCTTTACCACTAGCTAAGTGACTGTGCATGTTAACATTTCACTTCGCAGACCCTTGGTTTCTTCATCTGAAAGAGAAAGAAGTTTGGGTTTCCTGATTTCTGTGGTTCTTTCCAGTTCTAAGAGTCTATGATTCTATTGGCATTAGTCTATTTTCAATTAAAGCCATCATCAAATCACACACATGTAAATGATATGAGGTGAAATTCCACTTTTTGAGACGGAGTTTCGCTCCTGTTGCCCAGGAGTGCAATGGCGCGATCTCGGCTCACTGCAACCTCTGCCTGTCGGGTTCAAGCTATTCTCCTGCCTCAGCCTCCCGAGTAGCTAGGATTACAGGCATGCACCACCACGCCAGGCTAATTTTGTATTTTTAGTAGAGATGGGGTTTCTCCATGTTGGTCAGGCTGGTCTCGAACTCCTGACCTCAGGTGATCCGCCTGCCTCGGCCTCCCAAAGTGCTGGGATTACAGGCGTGAGCCACCGTGCCTGGCCTATTTATTTCTTAACCATTTAGCATGTGTAAAACTAAGTTACTGTTTTTACTGGGTTCCTGCTTTTTTTTTTTCTGTCAGTGATAAATTTTTGGTCCCTAATCCCATTTTTCCCGTAAGTCTTATGGCTTCATTTGTATCACTGTGAACAGCATGGTGATTTCAAGGAAACTGTACGTAGCGTTGTAACAGAACTGACTATAAAATTAGGGAAATTCCTGACAAAATAAACCTTATCTTACAAAGAATGTCAAAGAATAGATCAACAGTCATTCCAGGGAAAAGTTTCTTTTTTTTTAATTTTTTTTATTTTTTGAGACATAGTCTCGCTCTGTCACCCAGGCTGGAGTGCGGTGGTGCAATCTCAGCTCACTGCAACCTCCACCTCCTAGGTTCAAGCAATTCTCTTGCCTCACCCTCCCAAGTAGCTGGAATTACTGGTACATGCCACCATGCCTGGCTAATTTTTGTATTTTTAGTAGAGACGGGGTTTTACCATGTTACCCAGGCTGGTCTCAAACTCCTGACCACAAGCGATCTGTCTGCCTTGGCCTCCCCAAGTGCTGGGATTATAGGCATGAGCCACTACGCCTGGCCCAGGGGAAAGTTTCTAGAGGCCTGCAAAACAGCATCTAGCCATTGTCCTCTTCAGTGTACTTAATAAGTAACTTATTTATTAATAAAATACCCACATTTATTACTTTATATAAATATAAATGTATACATTCAAATAAGTATGATAAATATTGAAACAACAGCATGAATAATATATAAATACTTATTAATAAACTATCAATACGCAGAATTTGGAAGAGCAAATACTTTTGACTCATTCATTCAATGAAAATGTATTAAGCACTTACTATGAGCTGTAAGTGTTGAAGAGAGAAGAGGAATATGATGAGACATGATTATGATCCTAGCAGAACTCAGGAGGAAAGACATAAACAGCCATAATGCAATGTAGTAAAAGCTCTAATAAAGGCATCACTAAGTCCTCTGAAGTACCAAAGGAAGGAAGGACAACTCTCAATGACAGAATATGAATTTCCAAAGTTTAACAAGCTGAAATGATGGGTTAAAAGAAACAAACAAAATTGGAGCTGCAATAGCACCACGTGTAAGGTCCGACACTTGAAACCTGAAGGACTGTAAAAAGCCTGCTGCTGCTAAGTCTTGCCTCTCCTTTCTTTTACTTGAAAATAGTTGGTATTTGGATTTACTTTGCAGTAACCTGAAATTCGTCAAAAGCAACACCGATCCAAGTGTTGGCTGTCTCAATAAAAACCTGTCACTGGGAAAATGGGGATGACAGGTACTGATTAAGCTCCACTGGGAGAATCAGGTTCTGCATACCTCCTTTTAAAGGGGCTGTGCACGAGCTGGAGCACATTCAAAGGATGACGAACAAACTCACAGCCATGCTTCCTTGGTAGTGGATGAGGGGAGGGGAGGCAGGAGGGCCGGGAATGCTGCGGTTGTCCAACATTTGAAGGGCTGTCTTTTGTAAGAGGAAGTAGACTTGTATTACATGGCCCCAAGGGGAACAACTACATAGGGAACAGACTTCAGCCTACGTAAGGAAGACTTTTTTTTTTTTAAACAATTAGAGCTGCCCAAAGACAGAACGGTGCTCCTGGAAAGGCGTCTCAGGGGTGTTCAAGCACAGCCTTGGTGACCACGTCGCCAGGAAGCTACAGACTGAGGATTTACACATCAGACAAATGGCTGAGTATAGATCACCTTTAAGATCATCCTCCAAACAAAAGATTCTACCACTTTAGTTATTTAGAATTAGCTTTGAGACTTTGGGCAGGTCACAATTTTTCTCTATTTCCTATCCTGTAACTTCAGAACCAGACACACTACTAACATCGTAACATCCAAACTTTTTTTTTTTTTTTTTTAACAGATAAAAAATTTGGCTGGGCACAGTGGCTCATGCCTGTAATATCAGCATTTTGGGAGGCCAAGGTGGGAAGATCACTTGAGGCCAGGAGTTTGAGACGGGCCTGGGCAACATAATGTGATCTCATCTCTACAAAAAAAAAAGGGGGGGGGGGAAAGTAACATTATTGGGGTGTGGTATTGAGCACTGTAGTCCAAGCTACTCGGGAGACCGAGGCAGGAGGATTGCTTGAGCCCAGGAGTTCAAGACCAGCCTGGGCAACATGGTGAGACCCTATCTTTTCAAAATATAAAAAACATTAGCCAGGCATAGTGGTGCATACCTGTGGTCCCACCTAACCAGGAGGCTGAAGCAGGAGGATTGTTTGAACCCTAGAGGTAGAGGCTGCAAGTGAGCTATAACAGCAATACCGTGCTCCAGCCTGGGCAACAGAGCAAGACCCTGTCTCTCTCTCAAAAAAAAAAAAAAAAAAAGGCCTCAAAACCTCATGGCTCATGGACATCACCAGAATACAGAAAGTTAAGTTAAAACCTTCTGAGTAGATGTGTTGTCTACAAAGTGGGGGATGGGAGGGTTCTGAATATGCTCTATATTCCATATGCCACAAAATGAGGAAAAGACATTTGAAACCAAGTTAATTTTCTTGCATTTGAACTATGTATATCCAGTGTGTTAAGGACTTAAGTGACTAGAAAAACCACATGATTAACTTTCAACATCCTCCTTTCCAATAGAGAGAAATGTAATCAATAACATGTAACACTCACGTGGTCCCCTGTCTTCCCTGGACTGTCACCGCTCCTCTGGGGATTGGGGCACAGGAGCCTTGCACCATGCATTAAAGATCCCCCAGCAGTATGGGCCTTGGCAGCTCACAGTGGAGCTCACAGCCACTGCTTCTGCAGAGGGACTGACACTGGTTCTCTTCATGCCCGCCACGTACCTCACAGCTAGCAATGATCTAAAAGCAGCTCTCAAAAGAGCAACTCCATTCACCAGCTCCTCAGGCACAACACACAACTTTATACACGTTTGTCATAGGTCCAAAAAGTTAAAAAAAAAAACAAAACAAACTTGTAGCCTTTTCATCTGCTCCAGCAGCAACGCCCATTTCTCTGGCCAATTGGAGAGAATCAACTCAGGAGTTACAGGTTCTAGCACCAGGAGAAAACTGCAGTGAGAACGGTCATTTGTTTGGAGAGACTGCCACTCCCAGCATTTTTGCATGTTTACAACTTGACTGACTTGGAAGACTTCATTTCCTAATACTAAGGAAAGTTTGCAGAAGGGCCCATGAAGTATCAAAGCCTTCTAACTGCACTGCGAGACGCAGGAAAACCCGGCCATACCTCCTCATGTCAGTTTTCAGCTTTATGGACTTCATCCGACGAAAAGTTGGTTTCAGAATGTCTTCCGTACAAGCCTTCAAATAGAGGGCTTTGTAAATTCCCAGTGCCAAAATTTTAAAATCTAATTAATTTATATATTAAAATGCTTCTCTTTATTGCTAATTGGCTGCAACATAATAATTAGTCTGCATTGTATTTTACTGCTAATCACAACCTCAATAAAATGGGCAATGATGTGTTTCCATTTTCAAGGTTACCTATGAAGCCCCAGGGCTCTAAAATAGGTCAGGACTTCTCTTCACCCCCCTGGCTCCTCCTTCTCTCTGGATTTTAGGTTATTTCAACATCCTGTGTACTCTCTGATAATAAAGAAAGTAATACAGAGCTGTAAAGAAAAGTGCACGTCAGCCCACTCTGGAAACTATTTAGTAACTGTGGGCCGTGAGTTTAAGGAAAGGGGAAACCAACACATTTAGGTAAAATTAGGTTGGAGAGGGGCTTGTGAATTTCAAACACCTATGACACAACAGTCTCTTCCTCCAAAACTCACAGACATTAAATAAGAACTGGATAAAATCGGTTAAGATATTTCTATCCGGCACTACAAATAACAGAGCAAACTGGGTTTCAAAAATAAATTCCTTCTGACTGGCGATCAGAAACGTGAGGATCTCTTTCATTTTGATTCTATGGACTGTGGAATTTATAGATGTTACAGTGGTGGGGAAATCTAATGTTCCAGCCCTTTGGCACATGGTGGTGCTTGAGCCATATATAATGGGAAGGGGCAGACGGATGCCCACGGTCTCTGCTCTACGGCTGGACCCATGGAAAATGTAACCAGAACACTCCAGGCCACCTGGGATCATTAATTAGCCTGCATGCACTACCCAAATCTGTCTACTTTCACTTTCTAGGTCCCTGCTTTTTCCATTTCTTACCGCTTATCAGGGTCTCCACCAGATGAACATTAAAGAAGTAAAAGGAAAATAAATCTTTTCTCCTTGTAAGCAGTTATGAGTAACGTTTTAGTCACTTGAGAGTAAAACTTTTGACTAATAGGGAGACTGTTATGAGGGAAATGATCCCTTCTGTTGTTAACCTAGCTGGAACCACGGGAAGTGATCAGGAATGCAGGTGATTTACAAGGAGGATGAAGGGGTGGGGAAGTCACTCACTGGGAGCAGGACAGCCTATTTCTGACTCCATTGCACGATCCGTCTAGGCTATGTCTGGATCTTTCTAACAGGCAGAGATGCACTTTGTGGCAACGATACTTTCCAAAGTGTATGAAACAGAAAACACAACTCTGATAAGCCGGCGTTAGGAATGCAGTGAACAGCACTGTCGTTCCTCATTCCCCTAACAGTTGGGCATTTTCCACTATTGTTCTCTTCTCCAGGAACTGAGTCTTTCAGCTAATTACCCCAATCAATCAGAAGAAATCCCTCTTTGGATAGATGAACATTCAACTAATTTATGCATAAAAAACACTAATCTGCCACTTTTAAAAGTAGGAATAGACATATCTTAAAGCATGCATATTATAAATACATTTCTCTTTAATTACTCCAACCACATCACAGATCTTGGAAAACAAGTAACAAAAATATCTACACCTGATCCCCTAAACCAACAGGCAATAAAGCATGCCAGTCATTTCATCTTTTTTCTTCAATCCACATTTTATATCACTTGGTAGTAAAAGTATTTTTCCATACTGACATCTACTTTTCATAATGTCCATTTCTAGAGGAGTGATTGATATGATCTATTGATTTTTCTGCTGGCATTTTTTTTTTTTTGTAACACATATTTAACTCTTCAGTTCCATTGAATTTATTCCGGTGTAAGACGAAGACCTAACTATCTGATGAATAATCTTGCCTTTCATTCCCCTTTGATTTGTGAAGGCCTTTTTATCATATATTAAATTTTTATGTGAAAATGGGATTTGTTTTGGGGTAATTTGTCACTTTATGGTCTATTACCAGTGTCATGATATTCTAATTGTTATAGTTATACACACACACACACATAATAAAACAGATATACTATCACTTCCTCCTCCTATGTAGATTTTCAAATCCAAATTCCATTTTGTCCATCCCCACTGTCAATCAAATAAGGATTTTGATTGCAACTGATCTAAACTTCCAAATTAATTTGGATAAACTTCAATACCTAGCCTCCTAAATTAAGAACTTGCCATTTCTGAAGTCTCTTGTCCCTCCAAGATTTGTAGTTCTGTTCATCTAGGACACATAAATCTTCCTCGGGGGAATGGAACATGGCCTGTCTGTTAATGCTCTATTTTCTTTTTCCCTCTTAACAAGCATTCTAATAACACAGTATTCTCTCACTCCTGGGCACTCTATCCTCCAAATGGAGGATTTCAGGAAACATTAAAGCACCACAGTAGAGCCAACACATGCTTCAGTTCCAGGGAAAGTCATTTAGGCTACCGATGCATTTCCTGACACAGGGAGTGAGGAAGACAGGGTGACGCACCCGCATTCACTTGATTCGGAAGAAAACTCTCCTCGCAGTCCTTAGTGTCAAAGGCTAATGCATTCTTCGGAACATCCGCATCACCCCCGTGAGGGTCACGGTTAGGCAAACCCGGCCTTGACTCTAGAAGCCACCCGTCCTCCCTCCCAGCTCTTCTCCTCTGGACGTGCTCCTGAATGACTGTTGTAACTTCAAAAAGGAAATACACGAAGAAAATTCTGAACAAACCAACTGAATTTGCCATGTCGTTTTGACATCCTTTCACAAGTCGATTTCATTTTGTTTGTTTCTTGATTTTAGAAAGGTTGAAGTGGCAGAGGGAACCAAACACATCTTCCAGCCTCCTCATCTCGGGGACAACCCATTTCAGCTCTCCTTTGGTAAGGTTTTATTCTAAAAGAAGAGGACACTTACCCTAAGAATCAGCTGTGCTCTCCCACCTGAGACACAGGCTGTGAGAATATGAAATAAACAGAATTGACGGCCATTTCCTATTGGGTATTAAGGTCTTATAAAATGAGAACACTGTCCTACTAATGAGAAGCTAGACTTCTTTTTTTTTTCCTCCTCCAGATTTATATTTATCTTGACCTTGGGTTGAAAGCTTATAATTATCTCTCTTGCTACCTAAAAGTACCCAAAACTTCTTTCACCTTCAACACTGCTATACTGAATTTCAGTTTAGATAACTATTAGGCATGAAAGCAGGTCTTCTAATGTCTCATAACAACCTCTTTAGGAAGACGTTGCTTCCATTTTTAAAAAAGGCAGGGATAATGATAAACGGTTTAAGAATCTTACAAAGGCAATAAAATGACTTAGGGCAGATATCATACAACAGCTGACATTAACTAGGGGACTTCTGCATTTATTATATGGCTTTATTTTCTATTTCTGGAAACTCTGACTAATCCATTTAGTGCCCAAAATTTCCAGTGAGCAGATAAGATGCCAGATAACTACACTACCATACCTACCTCACCCTGCCAGCCCCCACAAGCATGCCAAACCATATGTCCCGCCAAACCTCATTCTGGGACAGATTTTTAACTGAGTGAAAAAGAGGGGAGGGGGACAATGTATCTCCATACTGGTATTTATCAAAGTTTTCTTCTTTTTTCTTTTCTTTCTTTCTTTTTTTTTTTTTTGAGATGGACTCTTGCTCTGTCGCCCAGGGTGGAGTGCAGTGGTGCAATCTCAGCTCACTGCAAGCTCCACTTCCCAGGTTCACGCCATTCTCCTGCCTCAGCCCCCCGAGTAGCTGGGACTACAGGCACCCGCCACCATGCCCAGCTAATTTTTTTGTATTTTTACTAGAGACGGGGTTTCACTGTGTTAGCCAGGATGGTCTCGATCTCCTGACCTCGTGATCCGCCTGCCTTGGCCTCCCAAAGTGTTAGGATTACAGGCGTGAGCCACCGCGCCCGACCAGGGTTTTCATGGTATCTGGACAAACGAGTACAACATGAAGCCTGGCACATGCAGCGGGCTGTCGGGAGTCTTGAGTATGAGAATCAAGGCCCTTGCTCTCAGCTCTGTCCCATGTTGCCGGGCTTCAAAGGGATTCTGAAAAATAAAAGGAAACTCAGCCACCAAGAGACTGTAGGGTCCCTTCCATCCAAAACATCAAAGATGCTTAATGATTTTATTAACAAAGTATATCAAAAATAGCCTGGATTTATGTGATAAAACTAATGTAGAGGCCAGGTGTGGTGGCTCACGCCTGTAATCCCAGCACTTTTGGAGGCTGAGGCAGGAGGATCACTTGAGGTCAAGAGTTTGAGACCAGCCTGGTCAACATGGTGAAACCTTGTCTCTACTAAAAATGCAAAAATTATCAGGGTGTGGTGGCGGGCACCTGTAGTTCCAGCTACTTGGGAGGCTGAAGCAGGAGAATCGCTTGAACCCTGGAGGCGGAGGTTGCAGTGCGCTGAGATCACCCCACTGTACTCTAGCCTGGGTGACAGAGTGAGACTCTGTCTCAAAAAAACCCCAAAAAACTAACATAGAAAAATGTTACAACTGCATAATCTAGATCGGGGGGCGGGGGGGTGGTGAGAGTAGAGGTGGGTGTGGAAGAGGTGGGAATAAAGCTGTTCACTGTACAATGATCTTCACTTTTCTGTATGTTTGAAATTTTTCATATAAAATTGTTAGGGGAAAATAATGTAGACAATTGGGATCTTCGATTTTGTACAGCATTTGTCCTGCAGCAGTGAGGGTTTCTAAGTTTCCATAAAATGCTCTGTTTATGCAATAGAAGAACTATTCCATGACTCTGAGTGATGTAAACTGTGGTTATTAAACACCACTAGCTCTAAGTCTCCAAGAGTCCTGAGAAGCATCCCATTTAAGATACCCTCCTTAAGCTGCTATTATCTCTGCAGATAAGAGATTTTCCTCCATCCCCTTCCTTGAAGAATTAAGTGCTCAGGAGCCTAACTTTTTTATATACTTCGGTGCTGTCTCAGATCATTAAAAATCTAGGGTGTAAATGTTTACTATTCTTGAATGGTGTATAAACCAATTCCTACCAAATGCACAATACTGAGTTTTATTAACAAACTGATTAGGAAGCACAGCCCTGTGGAAATAGTGTAAGATGCAAAATCAGAGAAGACAGGTGTGAGCTTTGGTGAGGGGCCGCCTCCTAAACCACAGTTCCTCTGTGGACAAAATGGAGATCACACGTGCCATGTCTACCTCAAGTGTGTGTTATGAGGCCAGATAACTATAATAAAGAAACAAGAAAATGCTTTGAAAAACTGCAATGCATAATGTACTTCAGTACGATTACCAATTTACTTTGCACCTGTTTGCAAAAATAATACACGCTTTTTTCTTATCCTAAAGCAGAATTGCTAGAATTGAGAGAGTTTGGAATCTGGTGATGTATAAGATGACAAATTGTTAAAGGGAAAGCTGGGCCTGCCTGGGCCAACTCATCAGGGAGAAGATTAAGTGGGTTCAATGAGAGCCAGGCAGGAACAGGAAGAGTCAAAACAATAAGGAGAATTCATGCTGGACGCACCCCCACAACCCCCACCACCGCAATGTTTCTGTCAGGGGAGACAGACGGGGTCTTGACAAATAGCACTGCTAGGAAGGAAGGGACCTGGCCCTGTGATGTCTGTAGGTCAACCCAGGAACCTCGGATACTGATACCCACTTCTCTGTCTCTTTCTCAAGAGGTAGATTGGTCCATCCCCACCTCCTTCACCCCCTCTTCTCTAGGGAAGTGCTCAGGACATGGAAGCCTCTTCTCCATGTGAGGAAAGCTAAAGGGCGGATGGGTCAGATGAGACCTGCTAGAAATCCTGATGCACGAACCAATCTAAGTATTAGTTACTATGCTAACCTAAGCACTATTCTAAGTATTTGCTATGAGGAAAAATAAATATATTTAATAACAAAGAAACAAGAAAACACTTTGAAAGCTGTAATGCATAATACACTTTAGTATGATTCTTAATCACGTGTTTAGGAAATACCCTTATAGACATTAACTCTTTCACTCAGATGCAACACCCGATACTAGACTAGATCCTATACTGGAGGGGAAAAGTAATGCCGTAAAGGACATTTTGTCACCTGGAATCTGAAGAGCTGATTAGATAAAGGTATCACATCAGTGAAAAATTTATTGCAATTGGTAGCTGTACTGTGGTTATGTAAGACATTACCCTTATTCCTCGGAAATACTCAGTGAATTACTTAGACATAAAAGGCTATGATATATGTATCTTACCTTCAAGTGGTTCAGAAAAAAATTGTCTATTTGTCGGGGGGGGGGTGGTGGGGGAGGGGAAGGGGAAGAAGAAACAGAAATAGAAACCAAATGGAGCAACAAATTAAGAGTTAGATCTGGGTAAAGGAGGCCGGGCGCGGTGGCTCACGCCTGTAATCCCAGCACTTTGGGAGGCCAAGGCAGGTGGATCACAAGGTCAGGAGATTGAGACCATCCTGCCTAACATGGTGAAACCCTGTCTCTACTAAAAATACAAAAAATTAGCCTGGCGTGGTGGCAGGTGCCTGTAGTCCCAGCTACTCGGGAGCGGAGGCAGGAGAATGGCGTAAACCTGGGAGGCAGAGCTTGCAGTGAGCCGAGACTGCGCCACTGTACTCCAGCCTGGGCAACAGAGTGAGACTCCGTCTCAAAAAAAAAAAAAAGATCTGGGTAAAGGGGATATATGAGCTTTATGCTATTCTTATTCTTGCAACCTTCCTATAAGTTTAAAATTATTTCCACATAAAAAGTTAAAAAAAAAAAAGAATAGTGTCTTCCTGGCAGTCATTTGGAATGAATACTCACTAAAAGGTGAAATGAAATGAGTGATCAGTCTTTAGTTTTATTTTAAAAAGAAGTCCTTCAAAAGACACTATCAAGAAAGTGAAGACAACTCACAAAATGGGAGAAAATATTTGCACATCATTTAGAGAGTAAAGGTCGAGGATCCAGAATATATAAAAAACTACTATAACTCAACAATAAAAAAACAAATTGCCCACTTAACAGTGGGCAAATGGCTGGAGTAGACATTTCTCCAAAGAAGATATACAAAAGGCCATAAGCACATGAAAAGATGCTCAATATCATTAGTCATTCAGGGAACTGCAAATCCAACCCACAATGAAATATTACTTCACACCCACTATAAACAGACAGACAGACAATAGCAAGTGCTGACAAGTATATGGAGAAACTGGAACCCTCATACACTGCTGGTGGGAATGAAAAACTGAGTAGTCACTCTGGAGAACAGTCTGGCAGTTCCTCAAAAGGCTAACCATAGAGCTAACACACGACCCAGCAATTCCACTCTTAGGTATACACCTGAAATGAAAACTTACATCCACACAAAAACCTGTGCATGAATATTCACAGCAGCATTATTCAGAGTAGCCAAAAAATAGAAGCAACTTGAATGCCCATCAACTGATGGATCAATAAACCAAACGTGGCATATCCATACAATGGAATATTATTTGGCAATTAAAAATGAAATGCTGATATATTCCACAACATGAAGTTGGAAAACATTATGCTAAGTGAAAGAAGCCAGACATGAAAGACCACATGTTGTATGACACCATGTATATGAAGTGCCCAGGAACAGGCAAAGCCAGAGACAGAAAGCAGATTAGTGGCTGCCTGGGCTGAGGGATTGGGAGGATGAGGGGTACAGAAGCTAAGGGTACAGAGTTTCCTTTGGGGGAATGAAAATGTCCTAAAATTAATTGTAGTGATAACTGCATAACTCTTGGAACATACTAAAAGTTAATGAAATGTACCCCTTAAAAGAGTGAATTTCATGGTCTGTGAAGTCTAACTCAAAAACAAACAAACAACAAAAAAAAACTGGTTGTCCTTTTACTGCTTAATAACGGGCAAACAGGCTGGGTGCAGTGGCTCACATCTGTAATCCCAGCACTTTGGGAGGCCGAGGTGGGCGGATCATGAGGTCAGGAGTTTGAGACTAGCCTAGCCAACATAGTGAAACTCTATCTCTACTAAATATACAAAAAATTAGCTGGGCGTGGTGGCGTGCACCTGTAATCCCAGCTACTCGGTAGGCTGAGGCAGGAGAATCACTTGAACCCAGCAGGCGGAGGTTGAAGTGAGCCGAGATTGCACCATTGCACTCCAGCCTGGGTGACAGGGCCAGAGTCCGTCTCTAAATACATACATACATACATACATACATACATACATACATACATAGAATGGGCAAACAGTGTCATGATCTTCAGCAAGAAGAAATTAGAAGTTCATGACATTGTGCTTATACAATTCATTCAATTACAACAACTTCTCAACCTCTTATCCTAACATCTGAAAGAGGAGGGCACTTGAGGCCTGCTTCCTCACATGTCTGAAGTCTTCAGGGTTTCAGGAAGAGAATAATTTCCGCAGCTTTATTACCTACAGTACAGAAACAATTACTGGTCATTTCAACAACGCCTGACTGACTGCCAAATTTCAACACCTGAAGTTAGGAGTTTACTGAAGAGTAAGACCTGGGTCCTACCCTGAAGGATCTCACCACTTACTGGCAAGATTGGTTAAAACAGAAAACGAGGGTTGAATGTGAAGTTCTCTAATGGAACATGGAAGCCCCCCTGGGGATTCCAGGTAGGGACAGGTTCCTAGAAAGAAAACAGAACAGAAACTGGGCATCATGAAGTGTGGGAAGGAGGAGGCCCCTGGGGAAGTAACGGGGCATCTGGTACAGGCCAGGCTATTACCAGTATTTGGGACTGCTGGGCTCCTGACCAGGAAGGAACTGGGAAGTGGAGAGAGGCAGAGGAGGAGTGGGGAACAGCACCGGGGTCCGCACTGGCCCAGCCATGGTACCTTTAACCATCGGCACGGGGGCTCCAAGCCCCACCCCCGGCGCAGGTCTCCAAAGGCTCTGGAGAGCACCAAGAGAAAAAGAGTGATGGACGGTGTGGCCGTCGTTTTCGCCCCATCTTGTAAATGGCTGTTCTCAAGAGCAGAGCAGCTCTAGCTTTCACAAAGAACAGAAAGTGGCTCCTCCCAGGCTGCCAATCCTGCCCGGAGGTTGTGCCTGGGTTTCCCTTTCATGTGGCCCCTTGGGAGACAGCGCTGTTCACTGAGTAACTGGGAGGAGAGGAGACATTTCTTCTAATCATGGAGCATTGTTAAGGAAACGATCTGTGGAGGAAGAAAGTTAATGGATCAGTTAAGAATGCAGGCTGCCTTGGCACTCTTACTCAGGCCACACACACAAAAATACAAGATGTGAATTTCTCTCTCACTGGTAGAATCACCAATTGGGAAAATGGTCAAAGGCACAACTTGCACGGTGCTGCCTCCAGATGAACTTTTTTTTTTTTTTTGAGACAGAGTCTTGCTCTGTCTCCCAGGCTGGAGTGCAGTGGCACACTCAACGGCTCACTGCAACCTCCGCCTCCCAGGTTCAAGTGATTCTCCTGCCTTAGCCTCCCAAGTAGCTGGGACTACAGGCACCCACCACCATGCCCAGCTGATTTTTATATTTTTAGTAGAGACGGGGTTTCGCTATGTTGGCCAGGTTGGTCTTGAACTCCTGATCTCAGGTGACCCACCCATGTTGGCCTCCCAAAATGCTGAGATTACAGGCATGAGCCACCATGCCCGGCCTCCAGATGGACTTTGAAATTGCCTGGAGGAACTCAACCTGATAACGGTCTTTCTGACCTAGTTTGCCAACCAGATAATCCTGCACTACAAAAACCATGATAATCCTGCACTTTAAAGTAAGGATAAGTTTAGGATTCTCTTCTAACTTTGGCTGGCATAAAGCATTTAAAAAGAATTACATGCTTTAAGAAAATCTCAGAGTAATAGCAATTAAGATCCACACATCAGGACAGCATCACAAAGCAAACAATTTTTTTATTTGTTTCTATAAGCGATGTGCTTCAGGACATACTACCCTAAAACACGGCCTGTTGGGATTTGAGAAAACAGCAGTAGCAGCAGGTCACTCTCACCTTCCCACCCTTCTTTCCCCAAAGCAGGTCATAAAATTTAGAAAGGATTTTCTAACCTTCCCCTGAAACACACCATAAAACCATCATTTGAGAGGTGCCCTCCCTATTCCCAGAGGAGGGGAACATAGAAGAATCTGAACAATCAGGTCCTGCTAAGTTTCCTCCACTGTACTACCTGCAGATCCTGGCCTTTGTCCAATCACACTTACCCACAAATGGAAGCCTTCCTTCATTTCCACGTTGTCACTAACACAGGAGACTTCTGCCCAGGAGCAGGATTTTAACTTGTTAGGTCAGGTCTGAAATTTACTGCCAGCCTGTCTTATAAAACCAAGACATAGATCCTGGGATACATTAGGTGATTAAGAAAGTCTTTTTATCTTAAGACAAATTTTTAACCTCTGAAACATAAGTTTTAAAAACAGCCCGGCCTGGCACAGTGGCTCATGCCTGTAATCCCAGCACTTTGGGAGGCCGAGGCAGGCAGATCGCCTGAGATCAGGAGTTCGAGACCAGCCTGGCCAACATGGTGAAACCCCATCTCTACTAAATACAAAAATTAGCCGGGTATGGTGATGCATGCCTGTAATCCCAGCTACTTGAGAGGCTGAGGCAGGAGAACCGCTTGAACCCGGGAGGCAGAGGTTGCAGTGAACCAAGATTGCACCATTGCACTCCAGCCTGGGCAACAAGAGCGAAACTCCAACTCAAAACAAACAAAAACCAAACAAACAAAAAACAGCCCTGTGGCAAACAGGCATTTGGGGCTCTAACAAACACGGCTGTGGTCCCTTTTGCTTGCTATGACAGAAATCTGAAAACACACTTGTGTACAATTACCGTTGCTTTGGTAGGAATGTGCAGGTTCCCACACGCTGGCCTGGAAGGAACTGTTTAACCTGATCACAATCAGAAAGCTACCTTTGAATTCCCACGAGGTGGGGTGGAAATAACCTTCCTCCCCTCAGACACTGCAGAGGTTCTGAAAGTTACATTACCGATGTTAATACCCAGCCTTCACTAATTCTACACATTCATCAGTGCTAACTGGCGAGGAGGGTGAGGACAGAAAGCTGGCATGGAGAAGTGAAAACACAAGCCTACCTACCTACTCTTCACTAGCGTCTGCCTTTAGAATTTACCTGATCAAAGACTCTAAAAGCTGAGAGGAAAGAGAATGAGGAAGGGGGGTGGGATTGGCTTTTAGATGCTTTAAAATAAGATAATCCCATGTGTTATCCTTTACACCTGCCTCTCAAAAGAACAAAAGCGCCAGATCCACTCTCAATACAGGTCACCTGGGTTCCAGAAGATGCTATTGTGTTTAAGCCTCTCTGACTTGACAATATGATCCTCTAAACTGGAGGATTAAAGGGTCTTGGGGCTCTCCAACAGCAATAAGCCGGACAGGGCCTTGGGATTTCTTAATGCTTAAGATGTTATCTTCTCTTCTCAAAAATTCTGGGATACAGAATTATAGAAGGTTCCGCTTGTACTGTGGTATTTTTACTCATTGTTGAGTTTGCGTTTTGGTCTCTGTTTATTTTCCTCCTACTGTTAGTATTTTAAGCCACAGAACTTTAAGAGGGCCAACATCAGATGCCATTTTGATAGGAATGTTGACATTTATATCACATATACGACGATAGGATGTCTATAAGTTGTTTAGTATATTTCCATACAGCAATTCATTAGTTCAAATATGTGGTGGGAATGAGTCAACGAGGTAATTTTTTTTTTTTAAGAAATGCCATTTCTCATTCAAATATATGTATGGTATGATAGCAAAATATTTCCTGGGAGATTTCCTTTATGAGTAAATAAAGATTTCTAATAAACACATCCATTGTCTCTATATAAAAACTTCTAATGTGTGAGAGGTAGCATTTCAGGTGTCAAATATCTTCCACTATCTTTCTACTCTCCTCTTAAAATATGAAAAAAAAATTTCCAGATTCACATCCTAAAACTTAACATAGTAAATCCTGACCCCTAATAAAATACAAACTGGCTCTAGCCCTCTAGCCTTCCCTTCTCCCAGGTCCTTTTTTTTTTTTTTGAAATGGAGTCTCACTCTGTCCCCCAGGCTGGAGTGCAGTGGCACGATCTCTGCTCACTGCAACCTCCGTGTCCCAGGTTCAAGCAATTCCCCTGCCTCAGCCTCCCGAGCAGCTGGGATCACAGGCACCTGCCACCCACGCTGGTCTCAAACTCCTGACCTCAGGTGATTCACCTCCCAGGTCCTTTATATAAAGGGGAGGACAATTAAGGACAGCACTGTCTATTTTTATTACATTTGGCCATTTATTTCTACTAGGGGCAATGAAACCACTTCGGGGCTTTCAAATTCTCTACCTGTAGGAACTGACCCAAAACAAATAGAAGGACCTTAACCTTAAGTCTTGGCTGAACTCAACATTCTTCAATCAGATACATCAATCCCTGCAGGCAAATGTGCTAACAGCAGAGCCAAACCAGATTTTGGACTCTCAGGGAATGCCACTGCTTTCCCATTTGTCATGTAAGTTTGTTAAATGGAAAATCCTTACGCAGTTGCAAAAATGAAAATACATTTGGTGTTGACAGTCACGACAGAACATGGGGACTGGAGTTGCTCCCAAATTTCATTCATTCTTACAACATAATTCTCCTCAACAGTTGCCCTTATTAAAAAGGATTAATGGCCTGCCACTGTAATTTCCATTCTACCCAAGGCATACTTTTAAAACGGGCTGTTGATAGTCGCTGCCAATGAATGCTCCAAGTTGATGACATTTCAAACAGGCTTTCAGGGTGCTGACAATGGACCTTCCCTCATGTTCAGCCAGGGCACTCACTTCTGAGATTTACCCGAGAGGAAAAGGGTAAACCACTTTCAAAGTCCAATTTAATTTGTCTAAGTCTTAAAGGGAAGGTCATTTTTCTGTCTTACTAAAAGGCCCAACCTCCTTGCTCTTTCTCTAAAGATCTGTAAATCATTGTTTAAGCAGACAAATTATAAAATGTGATATCATATCCTACATAAATGTACCATAGTTCTTCACTTCTAAGACACACGTTCTCCCTCTCTCCCACCCCTGCACAAGCATGTGCTAATGTTTCTGAAATCCAGATGTCCTGCAATCAACATAGCAGTTTTTAACGTCCTAGTGTTTCTCAAACTCACTCCTTCTCCAAAAAACCAGTATTAAGTCAATGATACACCTTGTAATGGAGACAGTAAATTGTTTAATGTATGGAATTATTGAAAAGATCCCTCTAGATTAAGTACTACTAATCTAGTTTTAGCAGTATGCTATCACCTTAGCACCTAACACATAAAGAATGTCAGGATGAGGCCGGGCGTGGTGGCTCACGCCTGTAATCCCAGCACTTTGGGAGGCCGAGGTGGGTGGACCACAAGGTCAGGAGATCGAGACCATCCTGGCTAACACGGTGAAACCCTGTCTGTACTAAAAAATACAAAAAATTAGCCGGGCATGGTGGTGGACGCCTGTAGTCACAGCTACTCGGGAGGCTGAGGCAGGAGAATGGTGTGAACCAAGGAGGCGGAGCTTGCAGTGAACCAAGATCACGCCACTGCACTCCAGCCTGGGCGACAAAGCAAGACTTCGTCTCAAAAAAAAAAAAAAAAAAAAAAGGATGAAAATAAAATCATTCTTCCAAAAATAAACTGATGTTTTAATTCTCACTATGCCTTGATTTTTGATAAGCTTACTATAAAACAGAGAATCTAGTTATAATATTAGTTTTCTACACCTGCAGGGTTGTAAATCAAATATGGAATCAAATTGCTGATAAGCACATATGAAAGTAACTGAAAACACCTAAAGGTATATATACCCCTGCAAAATCACAGCCACATTTTCATTTGTAAAAGAAGTCCTCAGCCAAATGGGGTGGCTCACACCTGTAATCCCAACACTTTGAGAGGCCGAGGCAGGAGGATCACCTGAGGCCAGGAGTTTGAGACCAGCCTTGCCAACATGGTGAAACCCCATCTCTACTAAAAACACAAAAATTAGCCAGGCGTGGTGGCGGGCGCCCATAATCCCAGCTACTCAGGAGGCTGAGACAGGAAAATTGCTTGAACCTGGGAGGTGGAGCTTGCAGTGAGTGGTGATCGCACCACTGCATTCCAGCCTGGGTAACAGACCCAGACTCCGTCTCAAAAACCCTTCTCAAATTCTCAAAAAATCTACATGCATACTTGCAAAGGTCTATAAACAAAACGTTAGTTTCAGGAATACTTGATCTTTATTTCAGAATTTTATTTTCTAGGTAATGACTCCTAACAAATCAGCTTTACACGTGGGCCAGTGACCTGCAAACTAAAACCCAAATGCACAAGTTTGTTTTATTGAAAATACATAAATAAGAGCAGAGCTACGAGAGTATTTTTCTCTACAACTCAGAAAGGTAAATTAAAACAGTTTCTCTGGGGAAAAAAATAGAGCCTTTTAAACTTCCTTCAAATGCCTCCAAGCACTACGCGTTTGACAATCTGTACAGCGGGCGCTTCCTGCTGTCTGTCTGACTCAAGAAGAAAAACTCCTTTAACAGAGTGGCTAAGAGTGCAGGCTCTACGGGCTTTCTGCCAAATCCAGGTGTGCCATTTGCCAGCCCACCAGTCCTGGGGCAGTTTGGCCTCCTGAGCTTCCAAGTGCCCTTGGAGGTCTATGATGAGGTCCAAAAAACCTCCCATCTTCCAGGTTTTGGGCTGAGAGGGTAAATGTGATGTCTCCCAGAACAACCAAGAAACAGAACCCAAAGGTGTTCTAAACCAAAGCAATTGCAAAGGGGTTGTATAGAGGAAAACAAACAAACAAACAAAACCGAAAAAGTTATTTTCAGCGTTCATCCTGGAGGAACACGTGTGTAAACTAAGAAGCTTTCAGTCAGGAGTTCCAAAAGGAAAATCTCCTGATTAACATGATTACGGAAAAGAGCCTTAAAAAACACCACACACTGCAGGTGATTCAAGAAGCTCACATTCTCTACTCCTATCCCCGACTCGTCACTTTCCACATCCTTCATCTAATTCTGATACTTAACCAAATTACTGGTTTTAATCAACATTCAGGTTTATCTGGGAACAAATTAAATTTAAATAATAAACTGCAATGAAGTTAGTTTGTAAAAGCTGAAGCAACATGACAAAGGATGAACAGGCCCACTGGGTCTTCAAAAGTAAAAATAAGACAATATTTAAGGGCCTGTCCGACATTGCGAGGCTCCCTAAAATACTAAACAGTTTGAATCTGACATACATGAACACAATACAGACCTTTATGGAATTTGAAAGGGACAGGATTTTCTAACATTTATTAGAGGGATTCACGTAAAAATTCTTAAGAATCATTGTGAAGAAGAATGTTTAGCAGACATCATAATGACTTAATGGAGACTCCCAACTTACGGGGCACTGAGCCCCACTTCCCTTATCGATTAACCTGTCAGCTTGCTAGTCAAGTCTAATTAGTTAAATCCTTTTTTAATGAAAACATTATGCCTTAAGCAGTTCACCAGTTCCAGGGTTGTTGGCAACAAACTAATCTCTGCAAGAAAAGAGGGGAAGAGAAAAATCCTTAAATTCCAATGGAATCCAGAGCTCTAAAATCTCATTTGACTATACAGCCATAATTATTTATAGCATATAAAATGCTGTACAAAACATTCCCCCATCTCCCTCTATATTTCCCACGTGTCCCTCTTCCCAAAGCAGCTACATCTAAGTACCCCCACAAAAAATCTAAGCAAACTGGACTCATAAAGCAGTGTGAACACAGACTGAAAATGGAAATTTTTTTTTAATTAAAAAATAATCGGGTAACAAACGCCACCATGAGGAAATTCACAAAGTAGGATTTCCTAAAAGAAAACCAGCCTGGGCTCTTTAAACTGCTGATGGCATTTAAAGATTTTAAAAGGGGTTGGGGGGCGGGATTGGGGGCTACATTTAATTTTAAGAGCTCAAAGAGATGTATCAATCAAAAAGGTGTGGTCTTGATTGGATCCTGGATTCAAAAATGAAAGAATAAAAAAGCTCACTATTTTGTAAAAAAGCACACTTTGGAAACAAGCAAGGAAAGTTCAATATGAATTATATCCTAGGTAACACTACAGAACCACAGCTAATTTTCGGAGGTATGATAATGGTATGAGATTATGCAGAAAGTGCAGCAGACGAATACTGAAGCATCATGATACTTTTAACATTGAGATGACTTAGCTAAAAAAAAAGAGAGCTAAAGCAAATGTAGAAAAATGTTAAGAATGGTGGATCTAGGTGAAGGGTATATGGTGTTTGTCATACTGTTCTTCCAACATTTCTACAGGTTTGCAATTGTGAAACATAAAAAGAAAGTGAGCTACGGTCCAACAGACTCGGGGTCAATATCTGACTAGCCCAGTAGCAGATCATGAACTGCTACAAGCAAAGCTACGTACAACATCTCAGTGTCCACTGTCTCTCAGACAATGTCAGGTAGGCACTCAAATACCTGATCACTGGATAAATTGACACAAGAAGGTGGGTGGATCACCTGAGGTCAGGAGTTTGAGACCAGCCTGGCCAACATGGTGAAACCCCGTCTCTACTAAAAGTACAAAAAATTAGCTGGGCATTGTGGCAGGTGCCTGTAATCCCAGCTACTCGGGATTGAACCCAGGAGGCAGAGGTTGCAGTGAGCTGAGATTGCGCCATTGCACTCCAGCCTGGGTAACAAGAGTGAAACTCCATCGGAAAAAAAAAAAAAAAAAAACCCAACAAAAAAAACCACACACACACACACAAGAATGAAATTCTGGCTCTCACACACGTCAGTTGTGTGGCCTTTGGCATGTCATCTCCTTGAACCTCTATAAAGCAGTAACTATACCAGCCTTGCAGGTCCTGGGCCCACTAGAGAGAACATATATCAGGAGCCCAGTAGAGCAGAAGACATATTATTTGGGGCTCAGCAAATGGTGCTATTATTATTATTATTATTAAAGAACTCAATGTTTTAGAAATCCCCAAGATTGAAGAAAAGCAAACGTTTTCATTTTTGCCTGAAATCATCCAGATTTACAGATGTGATGAGATGCCAGAGGTCTGTTTCCCTTGTGTTTGTATGCTACCTGAAATACACACCCCTTTGCTTATCTCTCGTGTTTGAGACCTTTTCACTTTACAGCTCACAATCTGCTTCTTCACGTCATCATCTGATATGGGATACCCTTTCTACCCAGAGAAATCTGAGCTTGAACTCATTTTCCTAGCTCTTCAAAACAAGCTTCTCTTAACAAAGCAGAACAATGAGCTGTGTTGCCTAAAGGTGCTGAGTTTGGAACCACTTTAAAAGGAATTCCTCAGCTACTAAAGTCCTGTAATTCTGAAGATGGTTAACAAACTTGGCCCGGTGACAAAGAAAGAGAGAAGGGACCCCTGGTGGAAGAAGTCTGGTGGCCAGGATGAGAACAGGACCTTTTTAGAGGGAACCAGAGCTGAAAGAAAGGGGTGTGTGTGTTAAAACATACGTACAATAAAAAGATCCCTACCAACTACTTTCCTTTCCATAACACTTTGTAGGAACATGAAGAGAAGATGCTCTGTGCCCGTGGGGAAGAATGCTGAAAAGCTCTCAAGCAGCTCTCTTCTGGGTAATAGCCACCTTCTTCCCCCCTGCATAATCCCTACAGATTGACGCCTGCGATTTGGAGAACAGTGTGGATGACTTTATGCTCATACCCTAACAGTATTCCCTGAGGCAGCGGGTGTACTTACCACTTCCTTAAACTCTTGAGGCTTGTGAATATTAGAGCAAACAAAATAAGTTCAGCTTTCAGTAAATCTTCCTGTCACCCTGGTGGCATTAAAAAAAAAATACAAGAAAACAACAGAAAAAAACTTCATGTTGATCTTTGGATCTGCCTAAATAATAAACTCCATGGAGTAACGATTGAGATTTTGGCAGGAAAGGCTTTTTAAGTAGGGGAAGAAGAATACCAACGGCAAGGGAAAGAAAAGTGATATGAATGAGACGTCAGGCGAGAGATCTGTGAGAGGCCAAAGCTCTCAAAAGAGATGCTTGTACTTGTATAAAATTCCCATTCCTAGGAAGACCAAGAAATTCATGGCTTAATATCTGGTCACTAAGTTAACTCCAGTTGTTAAGTAACATCATCCTAAATTACCTTTGGGAATGAGAAACCGGTGAGATGAGAAAAATCAGCAGAAACAAATAACCAGAATTTCACTGTGTGGGGTGTAACCAGCTTAGAGTCTAGACTTTTCCATTTCTTTGTTTTAAAAATGTGTGTCTTGGCCGGGTGCGGTGGTTCACGCCTGTAATCACAGCACTTTGGGAGGCCGAGGCGGGTGGATCATGAGGTCAGGAGTTCAAGACCAGCATGGCCAATATGGTGAAACCCCGTCTCTACTAAAAATACAAAAATTAGCTGGGCATGGTGGCAGGAGCCTGTAATCCCACCTACTCGGGAGGCTGAGGCAGGAGAATCGCTTGAATCAGGGTGGCAGAGGTTGCAGTGAGTGGAGATAGAGCCACTGCACTCCAGCCTGAGCGACAGAGTGAGACTCCATCTCGGGGCAGGGGGAGGGGGGAGTGTGTTTTAGAGAATATTAGTGATAGGAGAAGCCCTGCTTGTTTGGAGCCGGCTCCATGTGCTATTTGAGAGAAGAATTAAGTACTTCACTCCTGTTAGTGAGCCCTTGACAACCAGGCAACCCTAAACACTTACTTTGGAAGACGATACTCTTGTTTACAGTGTACACTCCTTTTAATTGAGCAGACATCTAGAAATCTCTGCTAACAGCTCACGGGAGATATGGATGTTGACCTTGGGGGCTGATGTAGCATGGGGTGAGTATGGAGGACGTAACTAGGTGTGTAACCTTGGGCAACTTGTTCAGCCTTAGTTTCCTCACAGTCAAAACGGTGTTGACACCATCTACCTCAAAAGGGCACTGTGAGGGTTCCATGAGTTAATCCAAGTGATCAGAACGAAGCTCATCTCATAGTAAGTACTCAATTAATGGCAGTATCATCACGAGTGGATTGAACCACTCTGACAAACTGAAAAACCTTGGATGATCACTTGGGTGATTATATGCCCTGGTTTACATGCACAGTCCAGGATGAGGCCTGTTGTCCCAGGATAATGATGAAGAAACAGTCAATTTCACGCTCAAAAGTGTCCAGGCCTGGACAGTAAGTTATATAGTCACCTTAATTATCACCAAAAAGATATACCAATGCAAGGTATTTTATACAAAGGGGGAATGAGAAAAAGATATCAAAAAAGGTTTCTTCGTTTGAAGTACATGAAGACGCAGCAGGGCTAGATCTGTTGTTTGCATTTCTGTGTTACTGGGTTTGTTTGCTTGTTTTTGAGACGGAGTCTTACCCTGTCGCCCAGGCTGGAGTGCAGTGGTGCAATCTCAGCTGACTGCAACCACGGCTTCCCAGGTTCAAGTGATTCTTGTGCCTCAGCCACCTGAGTAGCTGGGATCAAAGGTGTGCGCCACCACACCTGGCTAATATTTTGTATTTTTGTAGAGACGGTGTTTTGCCATATTGGCCAGGCTAGTCTCCAACTCCTGACCTCAAGTGATCCGCCCGCCCCAGGCTCCGAAGTGCTGGGATTACAGGCGTGAGCCACTGCACCCATCCTCTGTGTTATTATTTTTAAAGCTAAGGATACTCTTAAGAGACTGGGAGAAATAGCCAGGAGAAAAGGGAAGAGTTGATTGAGGGGCCATGTCTGAAAAGGTGAGCTGGGATGGAAATGCTGGACTAACTATGGAGGCCGGCCGGGGAAGGAGGCAGAAGCAGCAGCACCCTCTTTAGCAAGAGGAAGAGGCCTTCTGAGTTGAGGAGAGGAAACTAAAGCTCTTCCCCAACAGGTGACTTCATCACTTCCAAAAGGCCCACCTGATGGGGTGGGGGTGGCACAGGGAGCAGACAGACCACGAAACAGCTGTGGTGGGAGTAGGCCGTGAATGAATGAATGGTGGGTGATGAATGCTCTACATGCTTCAAGAGGTAAGCTAAGGTTGAAATGTACAAATGCATACAAGTCATCAGCTCAGTGAATCTACTTTACTCCAGGGCAGGAATGGAAGAAATGACATGGCTGGATGTTCACTGTGGTTGGCAGGTGGCGCTGGGTATAACAGAGCACTCGGGAAGTGAGTGGTGAGGATGCCTTTAAAAGAATTGCATTTCAGGTTCAAAAACCTCTGTGTAGCATTTTTTAAAGACAAAAAGTGGCTTAACAGTGATACTCTGCCAAAAAAGGCAGCACCACTCCTGAGGCTGACTGGCACCCAGAGCCAAAGATCAGCAACGGACAAGAAGAGGCTGGTGAGGGCTTGAGGCGCTTCAAAGAGGAAGCTACACAGATAGTGGATAAACAGCAGGGATTTCTTGTACTTTTGCCACCAGAAAACTCATAGTGGGTTGGCCTATCTATCACGCTTTTTAAAGAAAGGCAAAAGAGGATTAACTAGGGACAAGTGCTCTTCCACCCACCCCTTGGGAGATCAATTTCCTCTCCCTGACACATATAAATACACACATCCTCAAAGGGTGATTTACAAACTGCACCAGGAGCTCGATGCTTTGGGAGGCAGGGGCGAGAGGATTAATCGCCTGAGGCCAGGAGTTCCAGACCAGCCTGGGCAACACAGCAAGACCCCATCTCTACAAAAATATTTAAAAAGTTAGCCAGGTATGGTGGTACAGGCCTGTAGTTCCAGCTACTTCGGAGGCTGGGATAGGAGGATCACTTGAGGCCAGGAGTTGCAGACTAGCCTGGGCAACATAGCAAGATGGTGTCTCCACAAAAAATTAAAAAATTAGCCAGGTGTGGTGGCACGCACCTATATAGTCCTAGCTACTCGCAAGGCTGGGGCAGGAGGATCACTTGAGTCCAGGAGTTCAAGGCTGCAGTAAGCTATGACTGTGCCACTGCACCACAGTCTGGGTGACAGAGCGAGACCCAGTTTCTAAATAAATAAAAGTGTCAAGGCTTAAACAGTCAAAAAAAAAAAAAAAAAATTAACTCCACTGAGATTTCCAGCCATAACTACTATCACTTGAAATGCTTTCACAGTTTTTCCAGTTTGATGTTTATTGATTAGAAATATACCCTTCCAATTCTCTAAATCTCATTTTGTGGGAGGTTACGTCTCAGTATCACATGAAATCTCCCATAAAACGAAGTAACCGAATACACCTAACACACACTGACAGCCTGCTACCCATGGTGCTGTACTGAACCTCTCCTCAAGTTTTCCCAGGCTGGAACTGCATCACCAGGATCTTCCACCCCAGACATACTTCAAACAGGTCAGGCTAAATGAGAAGCTGTGTTGTCAACAAGAGACTTTCCCTTTTTTTTTGAGACGGAGTCTCGCTCTGTCGCCCAGGCTGGAGTGCAGTGGCACGATCTCTGCTCACTGCAAGCTCTGCCTCCCGGGTTCACGCCATTCTCCTGCCTCAGCCTCCCGAGTAGCTGGGACTACAGGCGCCCGCCACCACGTCCGGCTAATTTTTTATATATTTAGTAGAGATGGGGTTTCACTGTGTTAGCCAGGATGGTCTCAATCTCCTGACCTCGTGATCCACCCGCCTCGGCCTCCCAAAGTGCTGGGATTTCAGGAATGAGCCACCGCGCCCAGCCTTTAACAAGAGACATTTTTAAATTCACCAAACTGAAGCCCCCGATCCTCTTTATGCTGGGCTGGTATAAGAGAAAGGGCAAAGAACAGGAGATGGCAAGAACTCACTGTCACTTACCAGTCACCAGTGTTCTCACAGGTAATAGACCAACCTGGCTAGGCTACTGTATGAATCAACTAAATCAGCAGGTGAAAATCCCTGGCACTCTGCAGGCACTCAATATACGTGGGCAGCCTCCACTCCTTTCCTGAAAAGCACCCAGTTGGGATCATCAGATTTTCGATTAATTCCAAATGGGTTGATCAGACCAAGCACGATTCAGGCTTTTGCCTACTTTCTTGAATCAAGTCACTTAATATTCTCAGGTTATAACCTAAATTCCAAAGTTTGAAATCACTTTTAGGATATTATATTTTAATTCATTTAGGTTCGACAGACATTAATGACACCCCATCGTATACAAAGCACCCTGTGGGTCACCATGGGTAGGACAGGGGTACAATTCAGAGAAAAGGGGAAGAGGACATCTACAACTTCAATAAAAGACAGGCAGGCAGTGGGCATGGTGGCTCATGCCTGTAATCCCAGCACTTTGGGAGGACAGGGCAGGTGGATGGCTTGAGGTCAGGGGTTGGAGACCAGCCTGGCTGACATGGTGAAACCTCACCTCTACTAAAAATACAAAAATTAGCTGGGTGTGGTGGCGTGCGCCTGTAATCCCAGCTACTTGGGAGGCCAAGGCAGGAGAATCACTTGAGTCCAGGAGGCGAAGGTTGCAGTGAGCTGAGATCATGCCACTGCTACAGCCTGGGTGACAGAGTGAGACACCATCTTAAAAAGAAAAGAAAAGAAAAGAAAAGAAAAAAAGACAGGCAGGATGCAGGAAGTGCCACAGGAAAGGTTCAAACCTTGGGAAGGTAGGAGGGCTTCCTGGAGAATCTGGCATTTGAACAGAGCTATGAAGGGCAGGTATGACTAAATTCACACACACTTAAGTGTGTATGAGCTCATTTGACAATGTTGTTCTTGCAGTACCTTTCTAATTTTTAGATGTTTTGTCTCTCCAATTGATAAACACAAACCATGTAAGAAAAGCTCAATGCACTGAAAGCATAGGTTAGATTTATTGTAAGAAAAATGCAGAGAAATATTCAGACTTATTAATAAACTCCTGGTAGAGCACCAACTTTTTGCTCTGAAAACGTGCAATTAAAAGGAGAGAATTGAGCATTTCCTTTACCTTGTATTATATTTGAGTGTAACCAAAGAACTCTAGTTGATGAGGGAAAGTGCCATTGTACCGAAGAATTTCAGCCAATAAATGTGGAATAATGCTAGAAAAGTCACCCTCTGCCATCTCTAATGAATTAATGCATCAGGCAAGCATCATCAATAGATGAGACCATGAGATAAAAGCTTGATGGGGAACATGCCAATGCAAGTATCAGGTTGCCACAACCTAAACTTACTGAATAATTTTGACATCACTAAAACTGGGACACCCAGACACTGTGTGTTCCCAGATGTGAGGCAACATGAGGTTCGTTGCAATGCCTATGAAGTTTTCTTGCCAGGAACTCTAACCTGAATCTAATCAAAGCTCTAGGGCCAACTTCCATTTACAGGAAATACGAGGGACAGAGGAACAAGCTAAATGACACCACAAGGACTTCCAGAATGTGGGGCAGTCTTCAGGACAGCTGACCTGGTTTCTGCAACAAGTCAATGACTTGAAAAGAATGGGAAGCTGGGGAGGGTGGAGCACTCTAGATTTAAGACATGCAGTATGTGTGCCTGTTTATATCCTGATGTGAACAGATCAAGTAAAATGACCCCTTGTGGGACAATCATGGAGATGAGATCATGGATGGGTATATTCCTCAGATGACACTGAGGAATTATTGCATATTTAGTTAGTGTGATAACAACATGTGATTCTGTAAGAAATTTTCTTTTTTATAGATGTGCACTAAAGTATGTAGTTGTAAAATGATATGATGTCTGAGACATGCTTTAAAATATTTCAGCAATAAAAAAAAAAAGGTAGACATCGCCCTATCCAGCCTATCACCTAAAAATAATTGTGGAAAAGTTTTAATATGAATCTAGGTAATGGGTATATATGGGGGTTCATTTCTACATTTTCTATATTGAATTAGAGTTGAAAATTTTCATTTTGCAGAAAGCTCCCGATTCATGACAAAATTGAATTCACTTTCATGTGTCAATTTCATCTTACATGTAAAGATACATTTCACACCTTTGAGTGGTGTGATATTCCCTATTGAAAATATTCCCTATTGAAAAAGGCATTTAAATTTAACCCATGTAGATCACACAGTGCTCTTAGGGGACTGGAAACATCAGTATCACCTGGTTACTTGAAATGCAACTTCTGGAGCCCTAGCCCAGACACACTGAATCAGGGATCACTGGAGATGCGGCCCCGCAAGCTGTACCTTTTTTTTTTTGAGACAGAGTCTTGCTCTGTCGCCCAGGCTGGAGCGCAGTGGCGCAATCTCGGCTCACTGCAAGCTCTGCCTCCCAGGTTCATGCCATTCTCCTGCCTCAGCCTCCCGAGTAGCTGGGACTACAAGGCTCCCGCCACCACGCCCAGCTAATTTTTTTGTATTTTTAGTAGAAACGGGGTTTCACCATGTTAGCCAGGATGGTCTCGATCTCCTGACTTCCTGATCCGCCTGCCTCGGCTTCCTAAAGTGCTAGGATTACAGGCGTGAGCCACTGCACCCGGCCAGCAAGCTGTATCTTAACAAGTCCTCTAGCTAATTTTGATGCAGGCTAAAGTTTGAGAACCACTACTTTAACACAACTAGTTTTGGAAGATGCCTATTCTTGAAGGACAACTGAAAAAGCTTTACTATTTAGGTAACTTACTTAAACTTCTTAGAGTTTTATATTTTTTTGGGAAAACTCAATTTATATGTTAATTTTCTGGCCTTAAAACTCTAATATTCAATACGGAAGAAAAAAAGGTTTCAAAACACTTCTGCCCATTGTTCTACAATCCTGGATAATGCAGTTTAAAACAGAATTAACACAGTACTTTGTTTACAAAATGGTTAGTGGTAATCACGGCACATTTGCCCAGTGTGTGTGTGTGTTCTGTGCTGTGATAGCCCTTCACACAGATGACAGGCCGGCATTGGTGATGCAGCACCTGCCAAGAAGGAACTCGATGGAACAGTTTGTCTTTGAGAAGCGGTTGAGCAAGTTAGCTCAGCTGGTTACAGCATAACATCGGCCCAAGGTCATGGTTTCAAACTCTATTCAGATGAGCAGAGCCCTAGGTACAGGCCTAGCATCTGTCAGAACCACGCTAAACACGAGTAGGCCTGTTCACAAGGCTATAGAGAGTGGAAGGATTGGAAATGGTAGGTGCAGGGGCACTTTGAACAGATCAGGTGAAGTTGATATTTACAAACAAACAAACAAACAAACCCAGGAGGCTGAAGCAGGAGAACTGCCTGAGCCCAGGAGACGGAGGCTACAGTGAGCTGAGATCGTGACACTGCACTCCAGCCTGGCCGACAGATTGAGACTCTGTCCCCCCCAAAAAAAGGCCACCCAACTACGAACCTAGACCTATTCCCTGTGCAATAGAGTATGATTTCACCCAGTGATTCTGTGGATCGTCTGAGCATTTACAAAACCTCACTGCCAAAATGTTCTTCCTTGTTTTTTCTGGACCACAGTTGTCTGCATTAGAACTACCTGGAAGGCTTGTGAAAACAGAGTTGTGACTACCCCAGAGTTTCCAATTCTGTAAGTTTGGGGTGGGGCAGAGATTCTGCATGGCTAACAACCACTCAGAGGATGCAGACATTGCTGATGGAGACTTTGAGAACCACTGGTCTAGACCCAATTCTGCACTGAATTTCATCTAACCCATTCCTTTTCATGGTGAGTTCCTTATCAGCAGAAACCTTGTCTTTTCCATCCTCTATAAAACTAAGCATTGCGCCCAGAAAGCTAATCCCTGACATATCAAGATGTGGAGGACACTGGGCATGGTGGCTCACGCCTGTAATCACAGTACTTTGGGAGGCTGAGGTGGGCGGGTCATTTTGAGCTCAGGAGTTCGAGTCCAGCCTGGGCAACGTGATGAAACCCTGTCTCTGCAAAAAAAAAAAAATACAAAAATGAGCCAGGCATGGTGGCTTGTGCCTGTAGTCCTAGCCTACTTGGGAGGCTGAGGCTGGAGGATCACTTGAGCCAGAAAGCGGAGGTTGCAGTGAGCCGAGATTGCACCACTGCACTCCAGCCTGGGCGACACAGTGAGACCTTGTCTCAAAAAAAAAAAAAAAAAAAAAAAGGAAAGATAAAGAAAAGATGTGGAGGGAACAGAGTGAAAATGCAAACATCCTTTAAGCATGTTGGGTTGTATTTCTGTAGCCCTATCTCAGATGAACTCTAAAGAGGTAACAGAGAAGATGAGTTGGGAGTGAGTAAAGGGGCACGGAAAGAGACTGTGTTTTTAGGCCAGTTTTTGCCAGGGTCACCGGTACTTGGGACCCCTCTCCGGTCTAGCCCCACCTACTGCCAAACACAGCCTCCTGCGGTGGCTCCCGCCCTCCCCCTTCTAGGATGTCAGTTGTTCACCTGTATGGAAATGACAGCTGCTTGTCATGGTCTACATGAGAGGCCTCACTTGCAGCAGTAACTAGCATGCCATTTCCAAAGCTGTCATTCTCTGGTGTCAGCACAACCCACTGTTCAAAGATTTGCTCTGACATGAACCAGGCAGCGCTGTGACTGTTACTGCCGTGGACTCTTCTGTGCTCCGACACCGATGGCAGCTGCTCGGCGCCCAGGGTTTGTTTCACCCAATTATTTGTTTGTCACTTGGAAGCCCAGGATGTCGAGCAGGTATTGTGGAGGTATTTTTGGCCTGATGCACAGGCAGAAAGCATAATGAGGCCCTCAGGTGAAGGTCTATTTTGTCAGTTAGGTGCTAGGATGATGTGCAGCCCCAGAAGCAATTAGGATATTTGAATAAGATAAGATACCTGGCAGGATGCCGAGAGGGCTCAGAAAGTCGGCCTTAACTTTTAAAATGCCAAAAAAACTCTCAGAGTAGGCAGTTTTCAAGTTTATCCTGGAGCTAATACAGAAGGTGGAGGTGTAAAGCTGTCTTCCCTCAACCTGGAGGGCCCTGAGAAGGAAAGAAGGCACAAATCAGGCATGAGCCTGACTCGAAGGTGTGCTCTGGTGGGGTGAGGCCCTGGCCAAACAGGGGTAACAGGTTGTAACTGGGTCATATGGTCAAATAGCAGTTACTCCTGGGAGGCGAGACCAGCGGGGAAATGGCAAGCCATCCTTTACCAGTTATTCTCAAGCTGCCTCTTTATGACCGGAGTTCCTCTTCCTATGGGGATAGAAATCAAACTGATTTGATGTCTAACATCTTGGGAAGAGGTAATTATACAGGGCCATGTGGCCCCTACAGCCAACTGCACAAAACAAAACCACAAAATGTAGTTTATCATCTACTATTCCACCAGAGCACACTGCTCCAAATCCAGGAATTTGTTTTCTAAGCTTCTTGCTGTCTTGTCTATGACGTTCCTCCTTTCTCCAGTTCTCAATCTCAGAAAGTGAGGAGCACAGTCCAGACAAGTGGAATTTTCCCAAGGAACACATTATGGACTTGGTAACAATCAAATTAGTTCAGCCCCTCCCTCCTTAAATCCATTCATGATTTTGGTGTGTGCCACCTCCAAAACCAACTCTCCCCCAAAGACACAAGGAGACTGCGAATCAAATTACAAACCAACAAACAGCAAATGCAGCACTGAGTGAATGAAGCTGCAATTATCATCACCTTCTAGCAAAAGAAAAGTAGGAAGTCAGATTGCTCCAGTCAAAAAGACCTAGATGAACTTGAAGAACCAGAACTCTGATGAAATGCTTGGTGTGTGAGTCTGCGACAGCTGAAGACAGACGGGACGGTGGTGACATTCTTTCGATTATCTACAATGGCCCATGCAAGCCTCATTTCAATTCGTGGTGATAAAATGAGTCATCTCATAGAAAAAGAAGCTGCCTGGCAGTTGCCCCTGGGGTGCTCTTGGGCACTTTCTCTGGTATCTCGCCCCTGCCCCCACCCTCATCTAACCTGCAGCAATCCCTGCCTAGGAAGTGGTCCAAATGACAGTCATTCCACTTGAGAAGTCAAGTACAAAGGAACCCTAAGTACTTATATGTACAGTGGGGTTTTATAAACATTTACTGAGCAGATAAATCATCTCTTTTAACAGCACCCAAGATGCAGGCAAGTGGAGAAGGAGGACTCTGTATTGTTACTCTTATTCTGGAGGTTAATACCGCAATACCTTAACAGCTGGTATTCAAATTGTAGCCACTGTCTTTTCTACTCCTCCCTTGTGCCGGGGCTCAATCCCCTCTTACCTTTAAGATCTTTCTTACACAGATGCAATCTCCTGAAGAGGAGAGAGGCTTATTCCTGTTCACAAGTTCAGGACTGAAGTCCTGGTATCAGCTACAAGGCACTACTGCTTTCGAATGCTAAGTGTTCAGAATCTCTTTCACAGCTAGCAGGGAAAATGTGTGCCCTCTGCAGAAGCGTCAGGTTCTGAGAGGCCCTAAAAGATATATGTAAATATTTTTCCAGACAGAATCTTGCTCTGTTGCCCAGGCTGGAGTGTGGTAGCGCCTATCTCCGCTCACTGCAACCTCCACCTCCTGGGCTCAAGCCATTCTCGTGCCTCAGTCTCCCGAGCAGCTGGGATTACAGGCATGTGCCACCATGCCCACCTCATTTTTGTATTTTTAGTAGAGATGGGGTTTCGCCATGTTGGCCAGGCTGGTTTCCAACTCCTGACCTCAAGTGATCCGCCCGCCTCGGCCTCCCAGAGTGCTGGGATTACAGGCGTGAGCCACCGTGCTGGCCGGCCCTAGAATATTTCTAACACAAACTTTGGCCTTTAGATTCACAAGGAGTCTTGGAGGCCACCCCCCAGTTTCTCATGACACCCATGAGAAAAGCAAGTCAAATGGAGTGATCTGCTCAACTTTACAAATAGTCTTGCTCAGGCTTGAGCATGGGGCTTCCCTCCTGCCACCTCCTTGCGGTGGGCCAACCTGGTAAGAATTTAAACAACAAGGCCAGGCGCGGTGGCTCACGCCTGTAATCCCAGTGCTTTGGGAGGCCGAGGTGAGCGGATCATGAGGTCAGGAGTTCAAGACCAGCCTGGCCAACATGGTGAAACCCCATTTCTACTACAAATACAAAAAATTAGCCGGGCGTGGTGGCGGGCATCTGTAATCCCAGCTACTCGGGAGGCTAAGGCAGGAGGATCGCTTGAACCTGGGAGGCGGAGGTTGCAGTGAGCCGAGACGGTGCCACTGCACTCCAGCCTGGGCAATGAGGTGAGACTCAGTCTCAAAAAAAAAAAAAAAAAAAGGATTTAAACAATAAAATCTAACTGAAGAAACATGAAAAAAGTGGACTCTATTGATAGGTGATGTACAGATCTTTATGGCACTGCCAAAGACCTTTGTAATAGCTTAATTAACTCATTTAACAATAGCATCGATTTTGAAAATGGAAAACTCAAAGGGGTAGGTTTTAGTCTAACGATGAGCACAAGCTGGCAGATTCTGGGGCTCTCTAAATGGAAGACATAATTCTGCAGTTTGAGGGCTGGTCTATTTTTGGTCTGCTGACCCTTTGGGGCTCACCTCAGATAAACTTTTCCACCTAAGAAAGTCTTAGGCTATTTTTTTTTTTTTTTTAAATTAGTGACTTTGCTATTATTACCACTTGAAAAACATTTCAAAATACATTTAAACTCTTTTACTCTTCTGGTCAGATGGGTGTCATCTATTATTCAGTGTCATTACCTCCAGAGCCTGTTCCATGGTTGGGGCTCAATAATATGTGAATGAAAAGAATTCATTTCAATATGGCTTCCACCTTAAGCCAATTGAAGGAATAAATGGAATCACCACTGATGTCATTTCTTTAACACCTGACCAATCTGCTTTCAGAAGACTCCTTGTCAAACTAAACTTTATGGATAAAGAAGCCTTCACAGAAGCCCAAGAGGTGCTGCGGAGGAGTTGGGTTTTCGGGGAGAGGAGCTTTACTATGGAAAAACCTTTCCTAGCTATAAACAGAGAATGAGAAAATGATGTAATCTTGGCTAAAATTAGGTTTTAGTGTTACTCTGCTGAGAGATGTGAAAGGTGATAGATAAGAGGGGGAAAATGTTTTCCAAGTGGCTTTTAAAGGCATCCAAATATAACTGCCTCCCACAACAGTCTATTAACGGGCACACTTGAGACATTTCCCTCTTCAAAAGGACTCTTAGAAAAGCAATGATGTGCTCTCAGCCTCCTCCTTTAGAAGACAAGGTTTACGAGGGTCAGAGACGCAGATTGGAGCCCACAGAACGCCATTCCCTGTTAACAGCACAGATTTGGGCCTTGTGCTTATGTCATCGGTTGCTAGGGAAATGCCCCTGCTTGACATTCCTAAATCATTTCTAATAAAATCTGGCTGAAAAGTAAAGATCAGTTCATGCAAAGGCACAAGAATGGGCATGGAAGAGTGAGGAAACTGGAGGTGCCTTAAGCTGAGTCCCGCTGCGCTGCAGTAACTATGGCGACTTTGGCCACAGGTGATGGGATAATGGTTGACATCCTGGAGAAGTCCTGGATGAGAACCTCCAGGACCTTATGTTTTATGAGAAGATGAAATACTTTGGGAAGGTATGGGAGGAAAAGCCCTAGGGAAGCCCTTGTTGGGGGTTCCTGCCAGTGTCTTCCCATAGAACCCAGTTTCCTCCAATCCGAATTTTTACCATCCTGTTTTGTGTCTCCCTCAGGAAGGACAGAGATCCTCCTCCTTTCTATTCTCTGCCATATCCCCAGAGCCTAGCACAGTATGACTGCTATGAGCACATGTCTAGGAGTCAGCTGGACCGAGCTCCACCACCTACTAGCTGCGCGACCTTGGACAAGTTGCCTCATTTCTGAGCCTCAGTTTACTCACTTAAAAAATGAGTGAATTACATATAAAGTGAACAATACCTAGCAAAAAGAAAGTCCTCAATAAATGCTAGCTATTCATATCTAACTTCAGTTTCCCTGCCTATAAAATGGAGATGCTATTTCTAAGTTCTTTTCTAAATAAGAGCTGCTGCGAAGATTAGGGGATAGAATGTACGTAAAATACTTAGCCCACTGTATCATTAGATCAAAATATGGTACAAGGTAGGCTAAGAACTTTCTATACATTGCCCTGTTTCATCCTCACAGCAGCTCTATGAGATGGGTTTGGTTATTCCCATTTTACAGAAGGAAAAATTGGTTCTAAGATGTTTTAAGTAGCCCAAAGTTCCACAGCTAGTAAGTGTCTTCAAAGCACTGAGATTCAAAGCAGTGTCTGTGACAATCTTAAATCCAAAGCCCATGTTCAAAGTAACCATGACAACCCATACTATTTTGCAATACAGTTTTATAGTAATCATGCTTCCTCAGGTTAATTATGCAGAGTCTAAACATCTGGCCGGTCCAACAATTACTCTTTGCAAATCATTGAAGTCATTTCTGCACTCTGGGGCAACTTTTCCATAAGTCCTTCCAAGCCAGCAATAAGTTAATCCAGATAAACAATAAGAAAACATTTAATTTCTTGACAACTTATCAGATCTAACTTAATATAAACGCCAACCAAATGGCTATTAGGGAACCAGGTCTCTTAACAGAAAAGCCTACGGAGATCATCATCAAAGCTATGCAAGCCACCCTCCATCCCGTTTGCATTAACACAGTAAGAGGCAACAGTTCCTGATTTGTTAGGTTTCTGGGATGGGCCTGTGGCAGATAGCATTACCCATGCAGGGTTTGCTTTCCCTTCTTTCCAAGGCCCATCCCTGTGGATCCCTCTTCTCTTGTGCTCCTCCCCATAGCAGTTTAATTCCTACTCCACTGATGGCAGGCTTGGTCATGTGACTTTCTCTGGCCAATGAGATTTTTTGAAATGCCACACCCACCTTCAAGTGGAGGCATTCTCTGTTTCTGTCTCTGCTCTTTTCCCCTTTACCAGCCGAATAACCACAATGGGGACTCCTCCTTTGGCCTGGATCCCAGAATAAAAACAAGGAAAGCTGCGGCTGATTGGCAGATGACACCTAACATAAGACTTTTGTTGTTGTAGGACTCTGAGCTATTTTGTTACTGCAGCAAAATGTGACAAAGCAGACTCACAGAGACCCAGTGACTTGATGCAGAAGAGCAAAGACGTCTGTCAAGATCCAGCATGTACTGGTGTCATGGTGTATACAAGGAAATGCTTTATAACAGAAACTGCACATGGGACAAGGTGGCCCTTCACCCCAAGCCGTATCAGTGGCAGAATACTTTTTCCTAACTCTCACATTCGGTTCATGCTGAGAGGCTTGTTCGGATAGAAAATTCTGCACATAAGATGCACACAGACCTATCAGAGCACCCCACGAGGGACTGGCTTCTTCCACTCCTATCCAAGGGCTTTAAGGGTTGATGAGAAATCATTTGTAGGAGGAGAACCAGAGGCCCAACTCCTATGCCCAGCTTTCCTCTTGGAGGTAAAATGAATCTCCACTTTCTGGGCCACTTCATACCATCAGGCCTCAGAATGCACTCTCCCAGTAAGTCCAGGCAAGCTCAGCTAATGACAGGAGTCAAGTCTGTGGGGTGGAGGAGGCGGAGGGGGAAAAAGGAGAGTGGAACAGCACCTCTGAGTTCAGGAGAGTCTGGAATCTCCTTGGTGAATTCACGAAATGGCTCTTCAATAGACAGCTGTTTCTACTTTTTAAAAGCACAGACTGGGCAAGTAGGTAAAATGCTTTGATGTTAGCTCCGGGCTAAATAAAAGACAGCTGAGTAAAAGTTCAGGCACCATGAAATTAATAAAATCACTGTTGCACTCGTTCCACCAGAGGTTCAGGAATAAACTGGTAAAAATCCGAAATGCACGGAGCGGATTACTCGAGTGGGAATCAATCATTTTCTCCACTGAAGTTTTCTGGCATTTCCTTATACAGTACAGTCACTGGATTCATAATTCACCAAAGGTGCTTCCTGAGACTGCGCTTTCTGAGTAATTGAGACAAATTCTGTTAAATAAATTCCAGACGAGAGTGTATTTGACTTATGCACAGGAAAGGAAAGAATTCTTATGTAAGCCGCAAAACAATAGAGTTTTATCTTATCTGAGGAACTTATTGCTGCTTGCCTGTGTGTATTTTACTGCCAAAATAAAATAAATTGAATCAGCTCACACATGATAACATGCTCTTTCCTAACTCATACTAATTGCTTGGCTAATTGATGTTTGTTGAACTTTCTCCATTTCATTGAGTGATTAGGTACAAAGCTAACAGTTGACATCTGTAGGCGCTTAACTGGCGTCTGTAATTACTGTTAATGTTAAATAATTGTTAGTTAATTGGAGTGGTAACTGACTGAATGGAATCCAGATTGTGAAGCAAAAAGAAACCTAGTTAAATAAACATACATTTTCAGAGAAAACAACATTTTTCTGCAGTTGTCAGAAACTAGAAATAATCCAGAGGCCACGGGCTAGCCATGGCCTTCCTCCATTCAGGAACCCTCCTGTCTGGGGTTGGCCCACATGATTGAGCCCTTTGTCACTCAACTGTTCTCATTAGACTCTAGAGAACTGATCTGATATTTTTCAATTCCAATTGTCTATCATGAATGCGTATTACTTTCTGAGACAACCAAATACTAACTACATCATTAACTACACAAAACGCTAAATATGAATGGATTGAAGAGAGGCTGATGAACATTCAAGCTTTTTGGTCAATATTGCCAAGGATAAAGAAAACTCTTTCAAAGGACAGCAGTAATCGCCCAGTATAAGTCAAGGGCTTTCCACTGAGCTCAAAAGTAACCAGAGTGATGTTTGAACATCTGACTAAAAGAATGGAATGGGTTACACTGTAATCTACGCCTCCTCCATCACAGGGGCACTCAGGATGGAAAAGTGGCAGCTGTCAAAGTTCTACCCAAAAGGCATCATCAAGATCACTTCGAATGCCTGGAATCTTTCACCCGGTTCACAATTCCAGTGATGGGATCCAGTATCCCAGGATTCACCACCACACGCATTCACAAGTTCGGCAAAAGATCAGTTCGGCCAAAGCAACTATTGGAAAATTTTCGGGAGACAAACGCTTTCATGCAACACGGAATATTTTTTGACTGTTACTGGTGGTTTCACACTAACAGTACAAGGCATCTGTTTCCAAGAACGCTCAAGGGATGATTCTATACAACAAATTCTCCAAGAGTCGGCTTCTATAGGAAGGTCAATTTCCATAACAAAAGGAGCTGATTGCATGCTATTTGCAGTTTGGAGTAGGAGGAGGGACTGAACTACTCATAACTCCTTTGTCTCTTGCATCGAGCACCAATTACCCTTAAATACTACTGAACTCTCCAGACATCTCTATCTCCTAAAAACTCAAGAAAATGCTCTGAAATAGTACAAAGAAGGTCCAGAGGGAGAAAAATAAATGAGTGATGGTCTAACTCTCCTTTATGTGGAATTTAAGGCATGATTTAAGGCATGACAAAAACAAAACTAATTTACAGAGACTGAAACGGGCAGTTTGTTCTTGTGCACATCGGAAATGCACTTTACATCATGTCCTCCCTAAGACTAAACCCAACATCCTACGAGAAATTGTAAAATGGTCTCCATATGTTCATTATAAAGGGATTTTACACTGTAAACCAAGTTTTTTTCTTAAGAAAGCTATTCCACAGTCAACTGCATTATTTTCATCCATAGAATTATTTTATGAAAAGGGCTTTCTTTTTTTTTTTTTTTGAAATGGTGTCTCACTCTGTCGCCCAAGCTATAGTGGCACAATCAGGGCTCACTGCAGCCTCGACCTCCTGGGCTCAAGTGATCCTCTCACCTCACCCTCCCAAGTAGCTGAGACTACAAACACATGCTACCAACCCCAGCTAGATTTTGGAATTTTAGTAGAGATGAGGTCTTGCTATATTGCCCAGGCTGGTTTTGAGCTCCTGAGCTCAAGCAATCCTCCTGCCTCAGCCTCCCAAAAGTTCTGGGATTATAGGCACGAGTGACCATGCTCGGCGGGAATGGGTTTTTCTTAAAAGTCAATGGTGACCTTGATGGTAATGTAACTCTTACCTTTCTGTCACCAAACCAAGGAAATCCCTTGTGTCTAAACCCAAAGAATAAGGTCATATGGTCGCCATTGAAGAATTTATTAGGTATCTGGTTACTAAGCCAGCAGTATCGCTGGGTAACTTGTTTCTTACCTCATCTCCTCAGATTCCAGGCAATTTTTAAGCCAGGTCTTCTTTCTACAATGCTGATAGAACCATACTGCCAAAAATACCCAAAGCCTTCACTAACCTAAAAGCTCCAACCTCATCTGTGTTCCACTGGAAATTCTCAGCGCAAAACCAACTCCAAGAAGAGGCCGGGTGTGTTCCACTAATAGGCCTGGTAGGGCCTGGGAGAGGAAAAGCAGTCCTGGTCAGAGAGGGCTCCAGGTGGCCAGAGCATTGCACCTGGTGCTCTTCTTGGTGAGTGACTGTCCACTAGAATCTCCCAGGCTGATGGAGGTGAGGTGGGGTCCTGCCTACGAGGGTGAGCAGTTGCTCTGTTGCTGTTCACATTTCAGGAGACACTGGGTGCCCACAGTAGAAAGAAGCAGAATGAGGGGCCTCATTCCCCACTGGAGGAAACCATTCAGAAATGCCCATTTAGCTGGGCACAGGAGGCTTTTCCCCAGGAGTGCCCAGTTCTGCAATTTGAGACAAAGTTGAAGGAAAGAGAAGGGGTGAGGAAGTCACGGGGCAGAATACACCACCGTGCCCCTCTCACCGTCTATGAGCTGTCTTGACTTGTCATCGTCTATCTATGACTTGTCTTGGTTACGGGCTAAATCCTGGGAAGGAGGGCTCTGAACCAAGAAGGGACAGCAATTCAGGGATTTTTCTCTTCCCCTAACCTAGACCACGGCCACACGCCAGGACTGGCATCCTATAAACAGAGGGTTCCGCAGAACTCCTGACACCTGACTAGTGTTCTCCTTCCTCCCAAACAGGCTTCCCTTCTTTTCTTTCCTCCTCAAGCAGCTCTGCTCTGGAGCAATCGAAGAGTTTTAGGAAAGATTCATTATCTTGGCAGGATAATTGTGTGCAGCCAAGAACTCATTTTCTGCACTTTTGTCTACTGACCAAACTGGTGACACCAGCAAGGATCTACAGTAGGCAAGAGAGGATAATAAATACTGGCCATGTTGAATAGACTGAAAGTTCCTTTATAGAATAAATACCCCAGAATTTGGGGTACAGGTCCTGTTGCTCCTATAGCATTTCAATCAACTAAATAGGGATACTAAGTCTCTCTCTGTGCCTCTGTCTCACTGGGAAAATTAATTTTTTCTTTGGCAGATGGTTGAGTCACAAAGACAGAAGATTCATAAAATTCACATGAACATCCTGTAAACATTTAAACACATAAAGATTAAATACGGCAACCATGACCTTGATTAAAGTGAAACTGTTTTTTTTGTGTCTACAGCGCTAAGCCCTGCTCAATGCCACACCCCTTTCGAAATGCTCAGTCCTCATTGGGCATGTTGTGTGTACATGCAAGCACGTGCTGTTTGATTAACTTGTTTTAAAGCAGGAAATAAAAGGCATCAGAAGAAAACGACCATTCGGAACACCTACACACAAAAATCTCTATGAAACTGGATGGCATCTACAACACAGGGAAAGTCAAAATAAAATCGATGAACAAACGTGATATAAAATACACTCACTATATCCACTCTGTTTCAACCCCTGCCCCTTCCCAATTAATTGTTTTATCCCCACCAGAGATGCTGGTCCTGGAATAGGTTTTGTTATGACTGAAAATCTTGATCTAAAGAGGGTAAATGACTTATTCAAGCTCACAAGCTGACTGATGGGCCTCGAGCCATGGCCCCTGCTGCCTCTGCCTGAGCTTCATCTCCGCACCGTGCAGCCCAACATCAGGGCTGCGCCCCCCGCCCAACCCCCACCACAATCAGCTTGTGAGATTAGCACTGCCCTCCCACGGTGAAATTTTATGGACCAAATCTGCCTGCCACCAGGCTCAGCAGCATAATCTCACCAGAAGCTTAAAGCCACGCTCCTCTAAGGCCAGAATACTACTAGTCTCTTGAGAGGGAGAAGTGATGTGTAACTTAAACATCTGGAGGTGGAGGGATACACGTGTCAGCTCCCCTGCACTCCCGTTAGATTGTCCCATAAGCTGGGGCTTTGAAGATTTCCCCAGTTGTGTTTGTTACCTGGTGTAAATTTGCCCTTTCTTATGATGCTTTTTATTGCTCTTGGCTAAAGATACTGGACAAAGATAGGAGACATGACTTTCAGGCGGGCAGGCCGCCTTGCAGGAAAACTTGAACTTGATGTGCATGAAGCTGACAGTTCCTTGAAGGCCTTGTCAGCCATCCATCCTGTAAACACTGCCACTACCCGGAGTAAAAACAGACCCAAAACCACAAGCCTATAACGAGACTCTGCACCTGTCCTGAAGCAATTATTGACATTATCGCTACACAATGAATTCCTTTTTGAAGTTGTTTTCCTGATATTTAGCAGTTTGAATACTAATCCCCTTAACAAAACTGTCCCCGATGCTTCCCCCCTCCGCACCCCCCTTAATCTCTTTCTCCCCAGGGAGGAAGGGGGTGCGGGATACCAGTCAGTCTACTTTGCACCACCTGGATTCGCACTGATTCCTTCTCTTGTCATTCATGTTACCAACAGGAATTAGCATAAGGCATTAAGGGGAAACTCTGGAGGAGAAAAGAAAGGCCATTTTGATGGAAATAAGGGGCAAAGGAATAATCTGCCATCAACTAAAATGCTTATTTGTGTATGGTTTCCCAAGCAAAGCTTAGAAAAAGCCTATGTTGATTTTAGTGTACACAAAGAAACCTTAATCCTTTCAAGGCAACTAAATCACCCCCAGAAAAGCAGCTCAGAAGAAAGGCACCCTGTCAGGGGGAGGGCTATTCACAACCAAATAGATGCCACAAATCACACTCTGTAAGTAAACAAAAATAAGAATGTGGGAAACGTTTGATTGGAAAAGGAAAAAAAGGGGGGAAAGAACCAGAGGGAAGAGGCAGAGGCGAGCTGTTCATCCACCCTGAAGACAGTCTTTCAGGGCAGTGGCGGCCAGAGTGCAGGTCTTGGAGCCAACTCTTATTCTAGGGCCTGATCCCAGAAAGGGGAAATACATTCCAAAGCTTTTAGTAGCAAATCAGCAGAAGACAGACACAGTCACATGTGGCAGAGGTCCTGGGGGGTGGCAGAGGTCCTGGGGGGCTGCAGAAACGAAGAAGCCCTGCCTTTGGTGACCTGCCCTCTACCCCAGTCTCCCTCTCCCATCACCCTCCTTTCTCACAAGGAAACGCCAAGTGGTAGACAATTGTGCATTTTTACACACGAGTACTGTATGCTATGAATGGCACACATCTTTTATTGGGCTTTTAGCATTATGGATAACACATTTATATAAACTTTCAGTCCATCAAAAAATATGATGAAATATAAAACTGGAATACTCCATTATGCAATAAAAAAAGATAAAATTCAATATGACAGTAATTCTGGGAGTAGCAGCAATCACATACACCTCAAGGGAACTCTAAACATAATGTACTATTTAAAATTGCAATTGGTTCAAATTCTAAAATAATCTGAGAGCTCAAAATAACTGCACTTGGAAATGTCTTACTAACCAGCTAGCAAAAATGCTAGCCAAGGCAACTACAGAAGGCTGAAATGGTCTCAAATTTCACTTTGTGAAGGCCCAAGTCTGTTCAAGTGCTACCAAGTGTCGTCCATGTAACCCAGAAAGAGATTATCACAGAAAGCACATCTTTACTTAGCAATTATCATGCCAGCCCCTAAATCAGGCTCGACAGTGGAAAGGGGAAGATTAAATAGTTTATATGGTTTGTCCCTTTCAAATTACACACTTTCAGAGCCAGTGATTAGAGACTCCCCTAAATTTCCTTATTTCCAACAATACTGCTAACAAATGAAAACTGCGCAGAAACCTACTGGCAATGATTTAAGGTTAGTTTTCCCTTAATGTACTGCTATATCATTAGCCTCTCTTACTCTAGATCGTGGTTTGGAAGAAATTAATGGGATAGTGCATATTTAAATTCCGCCCTCTCGCCCGTTTATTAACTTTACAGAAAGCCCACAGCAGAGTAAGGCTTGGTTTATGACCATAATACTGTGAATTCTGAACATCCATTGATTACTGGAGTCTGCAACGCACATCAGCTATTTATATTTCTCCTACTGCTGGGTAGTTGATAAGTAACAATAAAGTTCAGGCATTTTGAGAACTATTCTTCTCTAGTACAGCTTTCTATATTAAAGTCACATAGTAGTAGTGATTAGTCAAATCAATTTAAATAGGGACTCAATGTATTCTTTTAAAATAAACTGGTTGTTAATGCATCACAAAGTATGCAGACTTCCATCTCAAGCAAAAACATGAAACATCAACAGCAGCTTCAGAATTATAAGGGAAAGATCACTCTAGCTCTTCTCTCTTCCTAGGCAATGACAATGAAACTAACATAAAAATAAGCCATTACTCAGGAGAATGAATGGGTCTTACCTTTGTTTACAATAACAGTGTTGAAGAGTTTTTCAGAGCTGGCATCTGATGCCTGAAAAACAAGAAGGGGGAAAAAAAAGCATTATTATTGTCATTAATATTGTCATCAACATCAACATTCCCATTATTTTACATCAGTTGACTACATTTTACGAAAGCCTAGCAGGGAAGCAGCACTGTCGCCAAATCATCCATAAGGTGGTGCTAGTTGACTGCTTGAGAGAGACCTGCAGTGCAGCTATTTGCTGGGGGGGTGGGTGGAATCTGATTTTAAAAATGTGTCCTTATTAGACACATTATCTGTGCAAAACATATTTCTATGAAATGATACGCAAAGCCATTCAGCTCATTCACATAATGATTTTGCAATTTCGTTGACAGATCATTATTTTGGAAATGTTATGTTTTTCGTGGTATTTGCAGACATGCCAATTTTTCAGTTTTCTTTCCACAAATCAGAAATGCCTATTATTTAATGCTAAGCTTTTCCTCACTAAAAAGTGTAAGCCAACACTGCCAGAAATTAATTTTTTTTTAAGATTCATCTAATGACTCCAAGATCCCTGTCCCTTGCAGTAACCAGACGACCTTGGTGTTCAAAAAGACGCAAGCCGGCCTGCCCAAAAATCCGACCACTATGCATGCCACCAGCATTATTTCCTTTCCATTTTCTAGAGAACATGTCTGCTAATTATTACAATGGCTTGAGGAAGGTGAAATAAGCCTGTTTAAACAGTAAAACTAAAGCCAATTTAAATTATACACTAATGTTCTGGAAAATAAACATGGAAGTCGGTTTGAAGGAAAATGCTGTAATGTTTCAGCACTGAATATTTCTAGAACTTGAAAAATTAAAAATTAAGCATCTCCACTACATAACGTGAGGATATATCTGCATTTAAAGTTATAATGGCCAAGCTATATTTGTGCTGTTTTCACTACATAACCCTCGTGAGAAATCACTCATCTTTCACACTTGATACACAGAGATGCATATTCTGAGAAAGCAAAAGCCTAGAATGTTGTATAAATATGGAAAAAGGAAATATAGGAAATAGGGGGAGGGGGAATTCTGAAGTGCAGCATATTTTGACTCTGGGGCTAGCTTTTAGGGACAAAGAGGATATTCAATTTAGTCTTTCCATGTAATACTGACAAAGATGAAATATTCCTGTGTACATCTGGGGGACATGTTCTAGTTCTCAATGCAAGTGATACAGAAGGACAAAAAATTTGTATTAAGACTGTTTTTCGCTTTATTTTAATTCTAACATTTCTTTTATGGGGCTGTCCACATGATTAACCAATCCAGAAACAAATGAATGCATGTGCAAAACGAACATTGAAGTGCATACATTTATACATGCAGTTTAACATAAACCCTAGATAGATTTTTTCCTATTTTGCAGGAATAATGAAAAATACAGAGGGCCTTCCTGACATCTTAAACTATATATAACAGTACCTTTTCATAAAAACAAACTGCCAAAAAAAAATGTTAATGGGAGAGAAACAAGTTATATCTAGATCAAGAATAGTGAGTTATGAAGCCAAAAATTACATGATGATGCTATACTGAAATATTAAGTGGGATTTCTAGGAATGTGAGTTTCCCAGCTAAAAACTCGAGATATGTGTATTTTACCATCCTTTCACGAAAAAGTGTTGCTTACATTCTTTTTGAATGTAAATTCATGTTAAATTCATGGCTTACAAAATTAATGAACTGATATAAGGGGAAAAAAAGCCTGTTTATTAAAGTGTTTTACCAAACTGACATAACCTTTGAAAATTCTGGGATTACCTATTAAAGTGAGTCTAATTGGCCCCAAGAAATATAAAAACAAATTACTGTCTCTGAATGCAAAAAGCAGAAACAGGGAAAGTAAATGGTTCCTGACCAAGTTTTTATTTGCACTTGGTGTGTATGTGTGTGTGTGTGTGTGTGTGTGTTCGAGTGAAAAGGACAGAAGCTGTGGGTGAACAGGCCTTTTGCTTCTGCCACCTTTGTCAGCTCCACATGGGATTCTCAGACATTTACGTGATCCTCATGTCTGAACCAAACTTGAGGATGCCATTATTATCTTGCCGACCAGTAAGTTATTAAGGAAGTAAGTCTGACCGGATATTCAGAGAGGCTTAGGAGTGTATCTTCGACTAAAAGCTTTCTAAGCCCTTACTTGGCTGACACAAGTCACAGGGCTGGACACCATGCCTCTTGCAACGGGGAAAGGGGGTGTCTCAGAAAGGCCTCCCCAGAAAAACACCCTAAAGATGACGACTGCAATGGGGCTCTGGCTGACCGTGAAAACATTCTGGATCCCTTCTCTCTCCTTTCCAGCTGGTTACAACTGTGGCCGGCCACTGTCCTAATAAGTCAGAAGAGAGCTGCTTCGCCAAAATCTTCAGGGGAAACGACATGAGCACCCTTTGCTTTTCCTCAATGAACTTTCCTTCTACTTAGGGTTTTAGGGCATTTGTACAAATGATCTGGTTCCTTGGGTCTGAATCTTGGGGATGTTTATCATTTTCGTTGCTTTCAGAAAATAGTCTGCATTTCCTTCTATTACCTGGACCATTTTCCTGGCTTTTTAAAAAAAATTATTATCCAAATGGACAAGCGGCGAGCCCAGAATGAGCCGACGAATTGAGCTCTTCCTTCTCTCTAACACGGGGGCACCTCTACCCGCTACAGACTTGAAGATTTTACTCACTTCCTTTCATCCCCTCGCTCGGTTTTGGAGGGTAGGGGCATGGAGTGGTTGAATCTAAAACTGACAGAAAACCAAAGCTCTCTTTTGGCTGCTTTTTATTTAAGGGAAGGGGGAATACGTTTTTTTGTGGTTTTTTGGATGTAAAAAAAATATTGCTAGAAGCCGTAGTTGGCGTTTAAAGGAAAGTTAAGTAAGTGAAACAGATTGGAGGCGGGAACGCGGAGAATAAGGAAAACTTATAAAAAGCCGTGCGTGCAGACGGGGTGGGACCCAGCGATTCCTACTCCAGGTCCACCCTCACTCCCTTCGGACGCAGATCCCGGGGGCCGCCCTCCGCACCCGCACAGGCGAGAAGGGGGGCTTTCGAACAACAAAACAGAAACCTCCTGGAAACTTAAGCGCGAGTTCTTTCTCCCGCTGCCGAACCCGAGCCCAGATCTCCTTTCGCTTCCCTTGGCACTGCGTGCGGGCCGGGATCCCGACCTCCGCGCGGGGGAAGCGCGACCCCAGGAGCGGGCAGCGCCACGCTAGGGCCCCCAGCTCAAGCGGACGCAGGCCCGGGCCCCCTCCTCACATCGCAGCTCGGCAGCGAACGCCAGGCCCTCCCGGGCACGACCGCGCAGCTCCGGCTGAGCCCGGCCGGCCGAGGGAGGAAAGTACAAAGGCTGGCGACAGGGCCGCAGAGGGGGGGAGAAAAGAAGGGAGGAGGGGTGGCGAAGGGGCGCTTGGGCGCGCCAGACGCGAGAAGCCCGCCCCTGCCACCCCTGCCCGCCGGCCCGGCCGCCGCAACAAAAGACCCCCGACCCGGCCGCCTCCCTTCCGACCGCGAGAGGTAGGCGAGCGAGCCTCGCCCCAGGGGCTTCATTACCTGGTCGCAAAGGGTTAAGCGGTCCGGTCAGCCCCAAGTTCATGGTTTGGTTCCTTAGCAGGGCTCCCGAAGGGCGATCGTCAAAGACCAGGGGGGAAACCACCAAAACACACGAAGAGAAAACGCCCAACTCCCGACCGGGCTCTGTCCACAAGAGTCTCTTGGCTCCTTCCTCGCCAAAGTCCGAGAGCGGAGGCGCCGAACCAGATCCGAACCGGGCAACAGCTTCGGGGCGACCGAGAGCCGGCGCCGCGCGCACACATCCAGCGCGGCCGAGGCCCCGGGCGGCGGGAGGAGCGCGCCCGCTGAGATCGCCCGGCCCGCGCTCGCCGCTGTCTCCCCGCCGCTCCTGCGGCGCGCGGGGCCGGGCTGGCGCGGCGGGGGCTAGCAAGGCGCGTCCCGGGCCGGCCGGCGGGAGGGCGAGGCGGAGAAGAGCGGCCTGAGCCGCCGCCGCGGCGCGCGGAGCTAAGAGCGAGGCGGCGGCGGCGGCGACAGGACAAAGGAGACCATGTGCGGAGGGAGGGAGGAGGGAGAGGGAGGAGGAGGAGGGCGCGCGGCAGCTTCTCCCCGGCGGCCGCCCAGGGCTCCCCGACAGCCGGTCCCGCCTCTCCAGCCGCGCCGCGGGCTGCCTGGTCCTGGGCCCGCCGCGGTGCTGGAGGGAGCCGCTCTGGGAGTCTGGATTTTGTGTGGATCTCGCCGGCGCGCGGCCCAGGAGGCGCTGCAACGGCGGGGCGCGGGGCGGCGGCGCCTCTGGCCGGAGCTTGCGGGCTGGCGGGTGAGCGCCCGGGGCTGGCTGGGCTCCGGCCCGCGCTCGGCTCGCGGGCGCCTGCCTCTCCCGCCGGTTCACAGCTCAAGTGAACTCCATCAGCGGGCGCCGCGGGCTCCCTGGCTGGACGGTAGCAGGAGGGGGCGGCGGCGCGGGGGCCCCTTGCTCCGGACTTCGCTCCCCGACTGCGCCGAGCGCGCCTCCTCCAGACGCTCGCAGCTCTCGGAGCGGGACTTCCTCGGCGCGCCGAGCCCGAGCCGCCGGTGCCACCGCCCCTCCTCCGTCCCGCCCCGCCCCTCGCCGCCCCTCCTCTCGGCCCCGGCGCCGGGTCGGCCCAGCGGAGGCGCGGTCCCCAGGCGCGACGTCGACAGCTGTTGCTCCCCCCGCGGCTCGAGCCCTCGGGTCCCCCCGGCTGCCTTCCCTGCGGGCGGGCGCGGCGGAAACTGCACCGCTCCTCGCCCTCCCCGCAGTTGCCGCTTCCAAGATTGCGCCATGGCAGGGAAAGGCCACTAGGCCCGCAGCCTGGGGTTGAATTGCCACCAAGCCAGTCACATCTGCAAAGGGCAGGCTCTCTGGGCGGTTGTGAGGGCTCAGTGGGAAAGTCATGTATGTAAAAGGCCTGGCACATAGTAGGCGCTCAATACAAAATAATCATTGCATTGTGGAAAATGGAGACGGGGATCACGGTCTGGGTCTCAGAACACAAAGGTCTTCACCTAACCTCCTTCCCCACCACAGCCGACTGATAGCAGTGTGTTCGGTTTGATGAGTAACTTAAGAGCATGAACTGGCCACTTACAAATCCTCTCCTCCCAACTCCTCACGCCCTCTGACACGTGCACACCCTGCATCCACAAAAGTGGAGCCTGTTGCTTCCCCTGGCATTCACCGAATGTAGGGAAAGAATGAAAGCAATGGCAAAGCCTCGCTACATGGGCAGCAGTTATGTCTATCATCCTAACATGTATCGTGTCTGTATCCCCTAGAGCACAGTGCAGTGCCCCCAGAGGGTGTGGGGGACTGAATGGCCAGAAATGAGGCACTCAGCAGATTCCCCTGAGCAACCCACTCCCACCAGAACACAGCCGGGGCGAGGAAACCCTCTGAAAACATCTGGAGTTTTAATTCCACACCTGCAGCTTGGCAAGGTCCCTCCTTGGTGCAGAGGAAAAGCTGCTGCAATTTTCCTAGTACAAGAAAAAGGGCAAGCAAGGCCTAGGTTGCAACTGGTAGGGTTGTGGGGTACAGTGGGCACACCAGGGTGGGGTGAGAGGAAAATTTCAGTTCCAAGTCCCCTCCCAGTGCCACCGTTACCTGGAGTGTGGCTGAGGAAGAGAGGAAGAGAACAGGGGTTGGGAGAGATGCACACCACATATGAATGACATGCAGACTGGTTTAAAGTAATGATGGCCACTCCTTGCCTCTTTGAAGTTGCATATGTATCACTATTTGATTTCATGGCACTCTTGAAAAGCCTCTCAAGTTAAAAAAAAAAAAAAAAAAAAGATGGGGGGGGGAGCGGTGCTTGCTGTATGGCATACTTCTCCCTCCTCTAGCCTCTAAGTTTGGAAATAAGAAGCCTTCTCTCTCTAGCTTCATCACCCCCTCCCCCAAACTGGTAGCACAATGGGGTGTTATACAAGTCTTTTTAAAAAGATAGGTAACAGTGATTTTTCTCTACCACTGCCTCCTGAGAAGTCAAAAGAAAAGGCATCTCAGAAGGTATAGGTTTGGAGATGGATTTTCCAGTTGCTTACAAGATGTCACAAAACCCAGCTGTGGTCCTCCAGCGAGGCGACATTCATTCTGAAGCTGTTTATACAATACCAGGATAGCTCAAAGGCGGACATGAAATGTTCTAGAGAAGACATTAAAAGGTTGTTTCTTTTGGAACAATCAAAATGGAACAGTTTTCTTATCTTGTAGTTCTAGCAAAATCGGTGTTACAGGGAAGAAACTGCCTGAGCTCCTGCTCCATCTCCTACAGGGTAAACTGAGAGCACGATGGCATGGCAGCTTAGCTGACCAGCTGAAACCACTTGGTCCTCCAGGGTGCTTTCATCAGGTGGCATTTCTGACATTTATCATGCCTTGCATTAGACTGTCATCAGTCTGGGCGCAGTGGCTCACGCCTGTAATCCCAGCACCTTGGGAGGCCGAGGGAGGTGGATCACTTGAGGTCAGGAGTTTGAGACCAGCCTGGCCAACATGGCGAAACCCCGTCTCTACTAATAAAATGTGTAGAGGTGCACATCTGTAACCCCAGCTACTTGGGAGGCTGAGGCAGGAGAATCGCGTGAACCTGAGAGGTGGAGGTTGCAGTGAGCCAAGATCACACCATGCCACTGCACTCCAGCCTGGGCAACAGAGTAAGACTTTGTCTCAAAAAAAAAAAAAAAAAAATTGTCATCAATGGTTACTAGGGATTAGACCTCAGATGACGGCCTCAGCCAGATCTACATGTGTTGCAATCTTTTGATGATCTCTCATCAAGAGGAACCTGGGAACGCCAAAAGCCAAGCCTCTGACCAGTGTGGCCACCTCCAGTCCTGCTCCCCAGGGTCCCCTGGCTGGCCCGGTTGCAGAGCACCACCCATTGTGACCTGCTCCATTTCTCAACCTCTCTCCAGACCCACGAATGAGCCCATTTCTGACTGGTTTCCAAACTGCTCTATTCCCTATGCTTTCTGGAAGTGGGGATGGGAATGAATGTCAAAATTGGAGGGGACCAGGTACACAACAGTGTCAGAAGTAGGAAGAAGGAAGAAAGAAGACTAAATTCGATAATCCATATATTAGGGACTGAAGCCAGGTCAGAGGGCTGACTTTCAATAATCAAGAAGATTGGCTTTTTTTTTTCCTTGAGAAATTTAATTTCCTTTTATTGGAATTTTAATATAAAGATGCCAAGTCAAAGGCTGGAAGCTATCTTTTCTGTTACTTGGAGGTGGATTAACATACTAAACACTAATGGCTTCTTAACATCACCTTTAGCCTCTGAACCCAATCTAAGGAGAACAAGTCTTAGAAAGCGGCAACCCTTTCTGATAGAAAGCATAGAGCAAGAATGTGGACTCAGTTTCCACTCTGGTGTTAGATTAATGATTTCAGAAATAATTTTTAATATATGCCCAAAGATCTTAGCCAAGTTTATGATTAATCAGTAAAAAAAAAAAAAAAAAGTAAAGCTAAATTAAAATATGGAGCCTTCTTCCTCAAATCTCAAAAATACATCTAAAGATTTAAACTAGGTTGAAAAACAAAGGGAAATTCTTGTAAGTCAATCTATACTTTCAAATTCTTATTAATTTATTAACTTATTTAAGAGACAAGGTCTCACTTTGTCACCCAAGCTGGAGTGCAGTGGCACAATCATAGCTCACTATAACCTGGAACTCCAGGGCTAAAGCGATCCTCCCGCCTCAGCCTTCCAAGTAGCTGGACTACAGGTGTGTACCATCACGCCCAACTAATTTTTATTTTTTGTACAGACAACGTCTCGCTATACTGACCAGGCTGGTCCTAAACTCCTGGCCTCAAGTGATTCTCCCACATTGACCTCCCAAAGTACTGGGATTACAGGCATGAACCGCTCTGTCTGGCCTACACTTGCAAATTCTTAAAGATTATAATCTGAGATGGGATTCAATTTATATCACAAATTACCAGATTTAAGCTAAATATATTTTAGCAAAATATTTCTTACAAATTCTAGTCTTCTGTTAAGCATTTAGTACAGAGAAAGTTCATTAATTTCATTGTACTTCCCCTCCTAAATATAATGAAGTTCAGGCACTCTCTAACAGCGCATGTGCTGCGTGCTTCTTGAGGTGGTTTAAAGGAAGAGGAAGTCTTTACAAGAATTTCCTCGAACCTTTCGTTATGGATGATGTAGTTTTAAAAGATGACTAGGTGATTGAAGGAGGGTGATAACTCCAACTAGCCTTGGGAAGGATGTCACCATGCCTGGCTTATTTCTGAAACTATGGAAGACTCCATTCTTTTCAAGTTCTAAAAGTTCTGCAAGCTCTGAAAATCCAAGTTTCTACTTGTTCTTCCGGGTAGAGGTTTGGGGCTGGGCCCCGGAGCCAGCATCAGGTTTATAATCATGGCTCTGCCATTTCTGAGCCAGGACAGCTTGGTTAAATCTCTTAACTCTCCCTGCCTCAGTTTCCTTATCTAGAAAGTGAGATAACAGGAGTCACACCTCTTGGGGCCTTCGTCAGTAACAGTGCCTGACACTTAGTAAGGAGGATATATTTGTTGTCTATTATGATTACAGATGACACACTTCTTTTGATTACTGTGGAGACCAACGAAATAAAAGTATATTTTATTAGGGCCACAATGGCCACAGCCTTGCCTTCTACTGGGTTCTCCCAGTGGGGATCACCACAATAATGAAAATAACCACATGAACATCAAAATGACACCAGTCCCATAAAGTGGGGACAGTGGTTTGTACCACCTCTACTAGGGAATGACACCTTTTTTTTTTTTTTTTGAGACGGAGTCTTGCTCTGTCGCCTAGGCTGGAGTGCAGTAGCGTGATCTTGGCTCACTGCAAGCTCCGCCTCCTGGGTTCACACCATTCTCCTGCCTCAGCCTCCCGAGTAGCTGGGACTACAGGCGCCCACCACCACACCTGGCTAATTTTTTGTATTTTTAGTAGAGACGGGGTTTCACCATGTTAGCTAGGATGGTCTCGATCTCCTGACCTCGTGATCCGCCCGCCTCGGCCTCCCAAAGTGCTGGGATTACAGGCGTGAGCCACCGCGTCCGGCTGGGAATGACATCTTTACAGAGGACCTACTGCAAAGAATCCCTCCAGACAGGGTCAAAACCTGGACAGTGGATAGCTTGGGTGTCCTAATAAGGGTGTTTCTTTTTCTTTTTCTTTTTTCTGAGATAGGGTCTTGCTCTATCACCCAGGCTGGAGTGCAGTGGTGCCATCACAGCTCACTACAGCCTCGACCTGCTGGGCTCAAGTGATCCTCCTACCTCAGCCTCTTGAGTAGTTGGGAGTAGCTGGGACCACAGGTGTGCACCAACACATCTGGCTAATTTTTAAAAAATTTTTTTCTAGAGATGGTGTTTTGCCATGTTTCCCAGGCTGGTCTTGAACTCCTGGCCTCAAGTGATCCTCCTGCCTCTGCCTCCCAAAGTACTGGGATTATAGGCGTGAGCCACTGCACCCAGCCACATGGATATTCTTGGTAGATTATAAAGTAAACCCTGAATCCAGCAAAATGTTATAAGAGCCTGCCAGCCTTAAGATGTGATCAAACTCTTAATAGTGAGGGCTTCAATTTCTTAAAACATAAAATAGCAGGCATCCCAATTATGTCATTTTGACATGTTAAGTTGTAATTTCCAGTTTTAAGAGGACTACCTTTTTGCCTATGACTATAAAAATGATGTCTTACTGGTGCAGAAGCATGTTTTGTTTTGTTGAGATGGCGTCTTGCTCTGTTGCCTAGGCTAGAGTGCAGTGGCACAATCAGAGCTCACTGCAGCCTCCAACTACTAGGCTCATGGGGTCATCTTGCAGCAGCCTCCTGAGTACTGGGACTACGGGCATGCGCCACCGCGCTGGGCTAATTTTTCGTTTTGTGGAGACAGGGTCTCGTTATCTTGCTCAGGCTGATCTCTGACTCCTGGCCTCAAGCGATCCTCCTACCTTGGCCTTCCAAAGTGCTGGGATTGGAGGCACGAGCCACTGCACCTGGCCATGGTTTATTTTTTTGTTTATTTTCTCTGTATGGAGGACCCACCACCTCAATTTGGCTTTAAATTTGACTACACAAGGACTGTGTCTTGCTTGTCTTTGTCCATGCCACAGCAGCAGTAGAAATAACAGATGTGTGTCTGGAGACAACACTTTATGATCTGTTTATGATGATAAATTCTCCTGCATGCCCCGAGCCACGCCTTCTGAACTCACCTGGTTTCTTGTGGATAGAATTCACATCTTAGAATTTGTCCCCAGCACGGAGTGAGGAGTGCTTGCTCAACATACTCATGATGAGAGAGAATGAAGACACGGTGGAAAATGTCCCAGCGTGCTAGTTAGTCTGAGGGCTCCCAACAAGTGTCTGGGTAACTGGTAAGGTTGGGAGAACACTGAGGGCGGACAACAGCTACTGAGAAGCCTGGAGGGATCTGCATTTTGACTCAGGTGCCCACTGCTCTTACTCATGGCAGTCAAGCAAGGGTCCTAGGATGGAGAATTGGAGTCCACAGGTTGCTCGCCACTGGGAGGCAGGCCGAGGTTGTCCTACTTGTCACTTCTGCTAATTCCTAATATTCTGCCTTCCACACTGTTCAGCCCAGGAGATGAAAACTCTTTCTGGTTCCCAGGGATTTCTTCTGTGTAGGCTGATTCATTTGAAACTATGGATCGGGATGTCTTCCTTAGCAATTCAGGGCTAATCAACGTCAGGTGGCCCCCAATTCCTCTGCTCAGTGCCCCCCCCACCCCTTCCGAATGGGTGATTCTGAAAATGGAAGCTTCCTTCCTTATCACTCTGAAAGGAGAGTGCAATAGCTCATGCTCGTACTGCTGCTGTAAAGTAAAAACCTCTGCCATTATATGCCCGTGTTGCTGCAATTGATCACGGGTCTGCAACAAGAGGGATGTAAATAAACTGAACTGGATTAGTTTATGATGCATACTATTGAGACACAGGGGGGAATAAATATTTTCCGAGTGTAGAAGTCAAGGAAAAGAATTTTACTTTCAAACTTCACAATGTACGATAAACTACAAAGGGGAAAAAGTATTAAAAAAAAAATCCACAAAATATATCTTACTTAACCACCAAATCTACATTAAGGTATTAATATTCAGAATCTGACAACCCTGCAAAGAAAGGCAATGAAAAATACAAATAAATCCAATCCCGCTCGTGTCACCCAATTGGCTGTGGGTATCTCATCTTACTTTTTACAGCAGTGCATGTGATGAGAACTGTGAGGCCTCTCTCCCTCCCCTGGTCATGCCTGTCTCGTTTCCGTCTGGACTTGGTTCGCCCTTTCTCACATCATGTCATATTGATGGGTGTTTGAAACTTGGGGTCTAGCGACCTGCATTTTATTTTGAGTCCATGCTCCCTGGGGGACCCTACTAAGTCCAGGTGTGCATCCTGCCTTAGTTACCAGCTCATGTAACCAACACCCGGCTCCTCTATTTCCATATGAACATGGGGCAGAGTTAGGGGGGTGGTAATTAAAATGAAAATGTATACAAAATGTCTGCATGAACTGAAAGGATGGATCAGCGTAGAACACAATATGTAAGTCAGTCATCAGAGATGACAAATTGAGGAAAATAATGTGTTCAGTGGAAAAGAAGACACTTAAGACAACTCCACACTGCTAAATTTGATTGGATTTAAAAACAAATAAATGAATGAATGAAAAGATGCTTTTGGGTCAGGCATGGTGGCTCACGTGTGCCTGGTCCTAGCACTTCGGGAGACCAAGGTGGGCAGATCACCTGAGGTCAGGAGTTTGAGACCAGCCTGGCCAACGTGGTAAAACCCCATCTCTACTAAAAATACAAAAATTAGCCAGGTGTGGTGGCGCATGCTTGTAATACCAGCTACTTGGGAGGCTGAGGCAGAAGAATTGCTTGAACCTAGGAGGCAGAGGTTGCAGTGAGCTGAGATCACGCCATTGCACTCCAGCCTGGGTGATAAGAGTGAAACTCGGTCTCAAAAAAACAAAAAAAGATGCTTTTGGTGAGCCAGGTTGTATTTGCCTAAATTATCCCAGCTCCAATTATGCCTTAAAGCAGGCTTATTGGATATTCAAATTCACAGTCCCTGGCCCGATGGTTAGGACTGTGGGCTTGAAGTTACTAGGACTTGTGTTTGAATCCTGTCTCTATCAAGATAGCTGGTGGATCTTGAACAGTTATGTAACTTCCCTAAGTTGTATTTTCCCCATCTGAAAAATGGAGCTAGTAAGATAATTTAAGTCTCAGAGAGTGTTGTGGTGAGTGTTAAATAAAACAAAGCAATATGATGTTTGCAGAGAGCCCAGCACACAGTAACCACTCAATAAACAATTTGTTGTGCTTTTTATACCAGGGTGTCTGGTAAGAAGGGCCTTTAGGCTGGGTATGGTAGCTCACACCTATAATCCCAGCACTTTGGGAGGCCGAGATGGACGGATCACCTGAGGTCAGGAGTTCGAGACCAGCCTTGCCAACATGGTGAAACCCCATCTCTACTAAAAATACAAAAATTAGCCGGGCGTAGTGGCAGGCGTCTATAATCCCAGCTACTCGGGGGTGGCTGAGGCAGGAGAATCGCTTGAACCCAGGAGGTTGCAGTGAGCTGAGATTGCACCACTGCACTCCTGCCAGGGGGACAGAGCAAGACTCTGTCTCCAAAAACAAAACCAAAACAAAACAAAAAGGGCCTTTAAACAGGTGCCAGCCATTTCTATGTTTGGGGACAACTAAGAGGTAGTTGGTCTAGTGGTTAAAAGCTTAGCCACTCATGAAAGAACCAATGGGTTCAAATCCTAGCTTATCCTCCACTCTCACTTACTGTGTGATGGTGGAGAAAGGACTTCGCATCTCTGTACCTCAGTTTCCACATCTGGAAAGTATGGCCATAACATCACCTACTTTGCTGCAACTGTTGTGAGGGTTAAATGAATTAATGTATGTAAAGCACTTGGAGCAGCAACTTACCTTTATCATTAGCGACAAGTCACCTAGGAGTAGACATTCTTATAGTTTCAGGAAGGCTGACTCCTAGCAGCCCCTCTTAGTTTTATAAATGAAGGTTGTCAAGCACCCAGTCCCCTAAGGGGACAGGAAATATGGTAGCCTGACAAAGGCAGCCTTGCTGTAAGGTCTGTTGACAGGTGAGGATCCCAGACAGGAGCTTACTATGAAAGAAGAAGGACTGAGTTGGGGGAGATGGTGCTGGGGCTGGGGCTTGCTCAGGAAACAGTGGCTGTCATTGCACCCATGTATAAATTAAGAGCTGTGGCCATGGGCTCCCGGGCATGGGTGCAGCTTCTGGGAAGGTGGGAAGGGAGTCTCTGCAATTGCTGGTAGGGATGCGACCATCTGTGTTTCAGCAGATGCGCTAAGTGGCAATGTTAGAAACAACCACTGTGGGAAACGGGGAACTGCTGGTGAACTGATCGCGTTTTCCAGTTCTCTAGGTAAAAGGCATTTTAGCCATTTTGGGCTGAGCTCTCCCCAGTTGTTGTTTTTTTTTTTTTAAACAATTCAGGGGAAAAGAGGGCCCTGAAACCACCTTAGATATTCCTCAGTTGGATGCTGGAATGACTAATATGAATATTGAAAGAAATACTACCTTTTTGGGAGTTCTCTGACCATATTTACCATTCAACAAGTCATACCACATATGTTATTATCATTTCAGCTCAGTTTGAGGGAGGACTACTGAGGGAGAACTATTTCTCTTTTCTTTTCTTCTTCTTCTTTTTTTTTTTTTTTTTTTTTTTTGAGACAGAGTCTTGCTCTGTCACTCAGGCTGGGGTGTGGTGGTGCGATTTCTGCTCACTGCAACTTCCGCCTCCCTGGTTCAGGCTATTCTCCTGCCTCAGCCTCCTGAGAAGCTGGGTCTACAGGGGTGCATCACCATGCCCAGCTAATTTTTGTATTTTTAGTAGAGGTGGGATTTCACCATGTTGGCCAGGCTGGTCTCAAACTCCCGACCTCAAGTGATCCACCTATCTCAGCCTCCCAAAGTGCTGGGGTTACAGGCGTGAGCCACTGTGCCCAGCCAAGAACTACTTTTCTGTATCTGATCTGAGGACCCTCATTTCTAGCTTTGGTTAGTCCCAGGGAAAGACTGCTGCTATTCTAGGACTGAGTCAAGCTCAAAATATGATTCTAGTCTTCATTTCAGTGCCTTCAAATGGAAGGGAGGGAGAAATCAACCAACCAAGAAGTGAACCCTAGACTGAAAAAAGAGCATGAGCCATAAATTATATGTGACGGTGCCACTTACTGGTTCTAAGATTCAGCCTTTCCAAAGGACGCTGCCATAAATGCCCTAGAGTAACACATATTTTTCCAGAATGCTGCAATTATAATGTCATTTGCTCTTACATCAATCTTGTGAGGCAAAGAGAGTAACAGAGAGTTTCCTCCTTATTTTAGATAAGGAAATGGATACAGGAGTGTAAGGAGGTCCTCTGCAATGAAGGAGTGAGGATTATAGCATGGTGCCAGCAGGCATGTCACATTCCTTCCCTAATACTATGCTCCCACTGTCCAACCCCACCATACCACACCACACCATACCACACCACACCACGCCACCCCACGCCATACCACGCCACACCATACCACGCCACGCCACGCCACGCCACGCCACACCACACCACATCACGCCACACCATACCACACCACACCATCCTATCCCCATTGCTGGGTAAATCTCAGTTTCTCCCTCCACTGGCCAGACGTCTAAGTCAAAATCAATTCTGCTGTCTAAAATCTAGAGAGGTTTCAAGATCTGAAGGGTCATGGTAAGGCTGTCTATAAGCCACGTGACTATTCCTGGGATATACAAGTAGTTTACCTTCCCAGGTTTTGTGGTTTGAAAGATGACTGACATCCTGAGAATGGTGGCCAACCGCATGTTAGTCCATCCTTCTACTCAAAGGCTTTGCTATCTCCTCCTGGAAACGTTACCTGAAAGTATTAATAATCTTTAGGGTACTGAAAATTCTACTTCTGCATCTGTGCTAATATACAATGATCTAACAAAGCTTTTTTTTTTTTTTTCTTAGCTTTATTATTAAGCATCCTGATGGTCCAAATATTGACTTGCAGGAATTCTTGTTGGCTGAGGACAAAACATTTGCTTCCACTGTTTTGGGGGAATCATACATTTGCTGGGGTAGTAGCTGAGGAGCATGACGTAGAATTCCCTTAGTTTAGATTTCCTGAAAGCATTCTTATTGAACAACGTTTCTGATTTTCCCTCTTGCTCTGGCCTTAGTTTTTCTCTCTGTCTCTTCCATGCTATCAGAATGGAATGGGAAACCCTACTATGGCCATTCCAATAGCCTCCATCTCTGGGGCTTTATCAATCAAATTAGCATAGTTTGTAAATGGTTAACTGTTACAGAAATGCCAGTTATTATGATCATATACCACTGTTACATAGGGTCAGGGCAAGCCTGTGTGCCTACAAAGACCCGCCAGCTCCTCTCTGGTCCTATGTAATCTCCATTTACAGATCTGTATTGCAAATTAATTACACCAGAAATTTCTTCTCCTGCTCTAAACTACAGCTTTTCTTGAATGCTTCCTAATGGAAACATAGATCTAAGACAATCTGTATTGCAAATTAATTACACCAGAAATTTCTTCTCCTGCTCTAAACTACAGCTTTTCTTGAATGCTTCCTAATGGAAACATAGATCTAAGACAATATATAACATGTAGTTGTTTCTTGGCTCACCTCTGGACACTGCCATTCCTTTAGGAGCACATGTATCCTCACTGGGAACAAGATACTGCTTTGGAGAGCAGTCCGTAGATGCAATCACTCAAGGACCAGGACTGTGATGTGCTCCTACACACCACCATTGCCCTTAACATCTAGTACAGTATTCTCATGCATCACATGTAAGAGATGGGTTGATACGCAGTGGTCAGATCAATGAGTAAATAAATAAATGACCAGATCTCTGCCAACTAAAACAGAAGAGAATGAAGACATTATCTCAAACATAAACTAATCTGCAAAGTCCTTTCCACGAATTGCCGACAGTTTGGGATTTCACAGAATATAGAAACCCATATGGCTAACAACAGAGCGTGGGTACATTCTCCTGAAAATCAAAATTCTAAAAAATATATCATTAAGCATTGAGGTTGCTCATCTCCAAATATGGCTCCCAAATAATTCTGTATGTGCATGTCATTCCTCCCATTAGAAGGTGAAACTTATGTCCTTGTGACTGACGTGTGACTGTTTTGATGAATAGAATGAGGAGGAAGTGATATACTGGAGATTCAGAGTTTGGGTATTAAGAAGGCCCAGCAGCTTCTGGTTATTTAAGCTTGTAACGCAGTTGCCATATTGTAAGGAAGCCCAAGCAGTACCACATGGAAATAAGCTGAGGCCTTGGGACCCCAGGGCTAGCTGAGTTCCCAGCCAACAGCCCCTGATAACTTGCCAGCCACGTGAAGAAGCCATCTTGGGTGTGGCTCCGCCAGCTCCAGTAGAGCTTGCCTTAGCAGATGCCATGTGGAACAGAGAGGAAGCTTCTCTGCAGAGCCCTGCCCTAATGGCAGCATTGTATTTCCAGCCTCCAAATTTGTGGTTTGTTACAAAGCAATAATAGGTAAGTGAAACAACCATCTGGGTCAGCCTCAATCAACACTGCAAGAATGGAAGGAAGGTGAGCACATGCCAGGATGAGATACATCCATGGGCACCACCTTTGTGTTCCTGCCTCTGGGAGGAAGTGACAAGGACTTTGAAGTTCGAGAAAGAGCACTACTGAAATGAAGATAAATCACAGCAACAACAAAAAAATCTTGAAATAAGAAAAATCATTGCCAAAATAAGGAACAGTTTTCTATTTGATGAAGTAGAAGAAAACTTAACATGACAGTTTTAATGAAAGAATAAATCTGGTCTCCCCCCTTTCCTTTTGGAGGCTGGGAATGTTTGCACAACTAAAAAGTCTTTAGTAATCCCTTCTTTTATCCAAAACAGATTGCAGTTTTAAGCACGGCCCCATAAACTAGAGGTTCAAAGGAACCTGAAACTGAATTAGCATAAAATCTGGAATTCTCATTTCCACCAAATGCACAGCTGCCATCTGACAGCTCTTCTGTGATTTCAGTTTTCAATAGAAACTGAAAGTAGCTGAGGTGGCGCAGGCCATGAGTTCTGTCCTTTCCCTCACTCTCCTCCACACACTCAGAGTCAAGAGGATCTTAGAGGTCCGCCTCAAACCTCTGGTTCTAGAATGAATCTCTTAGCTAACAACCTGCCCAATAAAACTGGTAGGGAACAACCCCAAAGCCATGGACAGTTAATTTATAAGTGAAGAGGGCTGGGGGTTGCCCATATGATATGAGTGCTTTGCTGACGGCCTCGGGAGTGTGAAAGACTTTAAAATAAATTCACACAAAACATGGGGTCGAATCTGCTGGGACTAAGTTGGAACATAGGGTTGCATCTGCTGGGAGAGGAGGTGGAGCCCCCTTTCCCAGTTTTTGCATTACAAATACCAAGAAATCCACACTGGAATACACTAAAATTTAAATACCAGCAGGTCTGTTGATTTGCTTTCATGATTCACTTAACACTTCCTCAGCTTTCTCTGTAGGTCATGACAGCTCTAGGCAACTACATTTAATTCTGGAAAAGCAAAGTGGGCGGGTTGGGGTGGTAGTGGTGTTGCTTTGCCTACCGCTGAAATCCTTCACCTTGGGGGAACAAGTTACTCTTCTTTGCATAAAGAAGAAGAAAAAAAATATATATATATATGTACACTGATGCCCTCTGAGGAGAGCATGTGCTCTGAAGAGGATTTTCTCACCCCCCGTATCGAGGGAGGATTTATCCAGAGCCATCCCAAGCCTCTCCTCTGATTCTCCATGTGATTGACTGAATGAATCCAAGTGACAGCGGGTGGGGGCAGCATCAATAGCACATGAAAAGCGGGCTGCAAACCCTCGGGGAGCGGGAGGCACGGCCCTACTCCTCCCTTAACAACAGGATTCCCGCCAGGCCTGGGTGGATTCTCCCAAACCACCACGCCCCACGCAGAGCCATCTGCTCCTGAACTGGGGCATGGATGTCAACTTAACATCCGCCACTCGGGTGAGAGATGGGATGGGCCTGTGCTGGCCAAGTGTGGTGGGCTGCCCTCCCTGGAACACTCCAAGAAATTCACAGGGAAGCAAGTGTGGATCTTCAGAACTTCACTTTCACTCAGGTCTGTGCCTCCTTTGAAGTTCCTCTACTGCTAATGTACAACTTTTCATATTCTCCAGGAGAGAAAAAAATGTAGGGAGCATCTGGTATTTACACAGAATCTTAGAGGGAGTTGATGGATTTAATTACAAGTGTTAGTAAAACAGGAAAATTGTAGCCAGGCTTTCAAATAGCCACTCGCCTATAACTAACAAGACTTTCGGTTGTGCTGCTGGGAAAGAATGCTATTTATTTTCCTTGCAATGAGTTTTCTGGAAGAAGAGGAGGCTGGTAAAAATACAGTTGTTGGCTGGTAGCTTTTCTTTTAATTTATGATGTCTTCTTTCTTATACAAAGATCGGGCCACAAACAACATTCTACTAGGCAGTAAGTTCCCAGTTGTTTTTCCATTAGCACTTATGGTGATGGATTTTCTTTCTGCTACAAGTGCTCACTCACAGCTGACAACCTGCATTTGCAAAATGACCAGCTGAGTTTGGGGGTGCATGAGGAGACATGGAAATGATTCCAAAGAACTGACCTGTAGGCGGATTAGAGAACCGACCTGGACCGATGGATCTCATGAGCAGCCAACTCTGGTGAGTTTTAGAAAATGTTTGCAGGGCTAGCTATTGTAGACCATGACAGGGAAGATGAGGTGCTGAATGAGTACTGTACTGGATTAGAGAGGTCAGAAGCCCTGGATTTTACAACAGGTCCAGTCCCAACTAGTTATGACTTTGGGTAAGTCAGGTAACTATTTCTTCACCATTAAAATGCACACCAGTTGGGATGAATAATCTCTCTCTGTGTGTGTGATTCTTTATGATCTGGTACCTAACTTATAAACAGAGAATAGTCTCTGTGCTGAAAAATAAATATTTTCCTCCTTCTGTTAATATTTTCTTAGAGTTTATAATTTCTAAGTAGGATATACCATTCAGTGTACCTCTTCTGCTTCCACCCTCCTCCCCACTCTCATGGAATTTCCTGATAAGTCAATGAAATGTCAGAAGTATACTATGGTTTGCATTTAATCCTTCTAAGTGGTAAGTAAAATTCAGCTTCCTCAGTGAGACAGTCAGGGTACAAGTGAGCCTCCTGGGCTCTGTGCCGCTGTCAGTTGGTACTATGGGGCCACTAAACACATTTGTCAGCTTTGTGTTTTAAAAACAAAACCAAAAGGGTAAATGTGTCATCACACCCACTTTAGTCTGAAATCCACAAGAGAAGGACTTCAGAACGAAAGAACAAAATACACATGCCTTCCCCCAAACCCACACAAATCAGAACACTGCTAAATTCTAAGTTGGGCTTTGCCTTAATCAGACCATTCCTAGCCAAGGAAATGTGCAGGCCACATTGAGAACCAATTTAGTCATTTCTGACTTCTCAACAATCAAATAAAACAATAAATAGCCTGAAGTGGGCTTGAAGCGGACGAGGACCACATGTATTTCCTCTCAGGATTTTTTTTTTTTTTTTTTTTAACATGAAAGTTTGGCTTGAAAAGAACTTATTGCATAGACACATGTGGCCTCAATAGGATAGATCTTTAACGGATGAGACAGATTCCAGATTCAAGCACACAATATTAGGATTTAAATCCCCAGAATTTGGTAATGGAAAGTTTGGGTCACATTAAGGGCTGTGGGATCCAGGGATAAGATTTAGTTCTAAATTAGCCTCTTGGGCAGGCTGAGCATCTCCCTAAGAAGCACCAGCTGTCTCCAGTTCTACCTCCTCCCTTCTCTCTGGGCACTTCCCCCTTGGATGGGCCACAACGTCCCTGGCTTCAGATTCCTTTCCCGTGTATTCATTGTTGACTCCTACCTTTAGAGTTACTCGTTTTTGTTTGTTTTAGATGTCTTTTAAAGTTTTCCCTAAGTGTGTATTTTGAAAAATTTCTAACTTAACAGGAAAAAATAATGATAGATGGTGAGAATAACACCCAAAAACTCTTTGCTTGACTTCCTCCATTGATAACATTTTGCCACATTTCCTTTGTCTCTCATTATGCTTGGTATATGATTACATATACCATGCAGTCTATTTATTCATCTACTCATTCAGGGTTTGTGTGAGGGAAAGGAAACTCTCCCAGCTTTCCTCATGGTTGCCAATCCGAGTATTAGCATATAAGACTCTGATTGGGCCAGGTTTACCAGTGGACAGAGTCCCTGTGCTTCAGAAAACCACAGCTTTGCATTTAAAAAGTTCTGCACACGCTTGGGCCTCTCTTCTGCCTTCTGTTGCCTTCAGGACTGGTGATGACTAAGCTCAGTTGGGGGCCCCTTGGAAGTCGCTCTGAGCTTCCTGGTCAACCAACAATAAAATTTAGACTAAGGGAAAAGGGAAGGCCTGCTTTGGTGGTGAGCCTAAGGCACTTACTTGCTTTAGCACGGATTGCAAAAAGAGGTTTGGCTGGCGGTACTAAGCATTCACCCAACTAATAAAAAAAGTAGTATTTGATTTTTCTGTCAGTTTCTTTATCTCTAGAATGGAAAACATACTGTACCTATCTCTCAAAGTGTGTCTTGAAAAGACCAGAGTTGTGAAGATTACCTTAGCTAGAAGAGCATCAACCGCAAAGTAAGTGCTCAATAAATATCTATTATGATTCTTGTTATTATTGTTGCTTATGTGTCTTGCTCCCCCGAGTACCACTCCGAGGAGAGTTGAGGGGCAAGGCAGTATTTGGAAGTACGTTCGGCAATGTTAGCCTCTTCATGTCATCAAAATCTTTCCTTAAATCCAACAGTTTGTGTATTGTATGTGTATTAAGCATACACACTTCCACTATATGCCTTATTTCTTTAGAGTATAAGTTAGAGCCATTCATTCAGTATGGACACTTTTACTAAGTATGAACAATGTACAAAAAAAAGAAGAACAAAACATGTTATCTGCCCTTAGGAAACTTATAATTTAGGAGGGAGAGAGGACAACTACATGTGGGGAAGGTAGAATCTACTAAAATTATTATTATTATTATTATTATTTATTTTTTTTTTTTTGAGACAGAATCTCACTTTCTCACCCAGGCTGGTGTGCAGTGGCACCATCTCGGCTCACTGCAGGCTCCGCCTCCCGGGTTCACACCATTCTCCTGCCTTAGCCTCCCAAGTAGCTGGGATTACAGGCGTCCGCCACCACACCTGGCTAATTTTTTGTATTTTTAGTAGAGACGGGGTTTCACCGTGTTAGCCAGGATGGTCTCGATCTCCTGACCTTGTGATCTGCCCGCCTCGGCCTCCCAAAGTGCTGGGATTACAGGCGTGAGCCCCCGCGCCCGGCTAGAACCTACTAAAATTATAAAAATTTTACAAGGTAGAACCTGATAGGTATCCAGGGAAGCACTAAGAAAAGTGACCCGAGGTGGGCTGCAGTGGCTCATGCCTATTATCCCAGAACCTTGGGGGGCCGAGGCAGGATGGTCGCTTGAAGCCAGAAGTTCAAGACCGGCCTGGGAGACAAAGCAAGGCCCTGCCTCTACAAAAAGAAAAAAAGGAAAAGTGACCTGAGGAAAATGGCAGGAGACACGAGGCAAAGCTAAGGTGAGAAAATACACTAAGGAGGCAGAACTTCAAGGAACGCACGAATGTGTGGCAGTGATGCAACACAAAGGGCCATGCTAAGATGTCAAGCCTGGGGAACTGGTTAACATCAGGAACATGGAAGCATGTGGAGGCTTTCAGGGGAATATAGAGACTTTGCTTGGGATGAGATGAATTTAGAAGACCATGAGGGAAGCCTAGCCACCGTCAGAAATTTGGGAGTGGAACATCAGAAAGAGAGCTCGGATTTGCAGATAAGTTGCAAGTGTCTTCTGCAAAGAGATGAGGGAATGTCGTGGCGTGAAAAGAAAACAGAACCAAGGACTACACCTGGACAGTGTCCACGTTTACTGGGCTGCAGAAGGAGTCACAGACAGAGTTGAATGACAAGAAGGGATTTCCAGGAGAAGGAGAACTCAGAAATGGCAGATGCGTTAGAGGTGCTGGAGGAGAAGGACTGAGAAAAGACAGGTGGATCGCTGATTTAGGAGGTCTTTGGTGACTAGCAGGAGAATTGTTAGAAAATGGGGTTGAAGTTCGGTTACGTATTAAATGTTAAGTTCTAAACAAAGTGGTAAGAACATAGAGGCAAGTATGTACAGACGATTTTTGAGGAGTGTAACAGAGAAGGACTGGAAAGAAACAGAAAGGTGAACTTTTTTTTTTTTTTTTTTTTTGAGATGGAATCTCACTCTTGTCACCCAGGCTGGAGTGCGATGGCGTGATCTCAGCTCATTGCAACCTCCACCTCCTGGGTTCAAGTGATTCCTCTGCCTCAGCCTCCCGAGTAGCTAGGATTATGGGTGCATGCCACCACGCCTGGCTAATTTTTGTATTTTTAGTAGAGATGGGGTTTCACCATGTTGCCCAGGCTGGTCTCAAACTCCTGACCTCAAGTGATCCACCTGCCTTGGCCTCCCAAAGTGCTGGGATTACAGGCATAAGCCAGCACACCCGGCCAGAAAGGTGCACATTTAAGTGAAGTCTGAGTCTGTTTTAAACCGTGAGCAACAGAGAGCAGGAACAGGACACCCCACCCCTCAGACTCCCTGGACCATTAATGTGCTTGGGCTCACGCTGTCTGTCTACATCTTTTCTCTCTCTCTCTCTCTCTCTCTATTTATTTTTTGAGACAGGGTCTGGCTCTGTCGCCCAGACTGGAGTGCAGTGATGCCATCATGACTCACTGCAGCCTCCACCTCAAGGGCTCAAGCCATCTTCCCACCTCAGCCTCCTCAGTAGTTGGGACTACAGGTACGCACCACCCCACCAGGCTAATTTTTGGTAGACATGGGGTTTTCCATGTTGCCCAGGCTGGTCTCGAACTCCTGGCCTCAAGTGATCCTCCCATCTTGGCCTCCCAAAGTGTTGGGATCATAGGCTTGAGCCACCACATCTGGCCTACATCTCATTATTATTATTATTCTTTTTAATGAAGAGGAATAACCTTTTATACCAAGTCAGTAACCATCCAAATGTCATTTACTTTACATTCCTAGGCCATTTCGTTCGTGAGACGTGAAGAAACACACAAGTAGAAAGAAACCTTTACAGCATTATGATCATTTTAAAGCACATCTGCACATCCTTTGACACTGCCCCATGGAAAGGTCCCCATCTTCTTTCCTTCAATCTGGTGGGCTTGTCAGTGCTTCAGCTCAATGGCAGAAGTGGCTCCATGTGACTTTCCAAGGCCAGGTCAGAAGCCTCGCTGCTTCTGCCTCGAGCTCTTGGGATACTTGCTTTCTGGTAGCGCCCCTCACGCAACTCCTCCCACAACCCAGATGCCATTCTGTGAGAAGCCCATGCTACCTGGACAAGGCTTGCAGAGGTGCTTTTGTCCCTGCCAAGTGCCCCATGCATGAGTGAAGACTTCTCCAGGGGATTCCAGTCCCCAGCCATTCATGTCACCAGTCGTGGTGGAGCAGAGACAAACTGCTTCTCTGCTGGGCCGTGTCTGAATTTCTGACCCACCAAATCCAGGAACGGAAGAAAAGGGTACTGCTTTACACCAGTAAGTTTTGGAGTAGAGAACTGGAACAAACATTTCTTTTTCTTTTTTCTTTTTTTTTTTAGACAGATTCTTGCTGTGTTGCCCAGGCTGGAGTGCAGTGGCATGATCTTGGCTCACTGCAACCTCCACCTCCCGGGCTCATCAAGCAATTTTCCTGCCTCAGCCTCCTGAGTAGCTGGGATTACAGGCATGCACCACCACACCTGGCTAATTTTTATAATTTTAGTAGAAATGGGGTCTCACCATGTTGGCCAGGCTGGTCTCAAACTCCTGGTCTCAAGTGATCCACCCACCTTGGCCTCCCGAAGTGCTGGGATTACAGGCATGAGCCACTGCGCCTGGTCACCAAACATTTCTGAAATACGGATTTTCTGCTTTATCACCGGTATTCTCCATAATAAAGTTGTTCATTTCAGGGGCAGTTTTCTACGATTGGAGGTAGGGAGTTGAGGGGGGGAAGATTAATTTGAAATAATTCTGGAGCACAGGCCACACCTGAGGTACAGAGAGAAGCTTAATAAAGGGATAGAAATTGCCAGCCTGAATCGCAGGGTGCAGGAAGCGCATCAAGTCACATGCCAGGAGCTCTTACTATGTCACTTGTAAGAGAATCAACAAATGCAAAAGAACTTGATAAATATTTTCCATAACAAAACACAATTGGTTGCAATGGGATCTAGCTCTGTTCCTCATTAGTTACCCTTCACTACTCAGACAGGCTCCATATCTCACTGAAATCCATTGTGGATTCTTTCCAGTTTGTTGGGAAATGTGACTGTACGTTTCCTTTCTACTGCATGCTTTCTTGAGTCTGCTTTTAAATCTAGAGTACATGCTTAGCTCCCTCTTCCCGCAGGAGAAGGAGCTTCAGCTTCAAGGAGAGGTAAAAGCAGGTAACAAGCAGCTGCTTTTGAAGTGGTGCAGCGGCAGAGGAGGTGGAGAAGGCCAGGTTGCCATTATCAGTGGCTACCAGGTGCCGTGGGATCGCGATAGGTGATAAAACACTTGGCTGACACCAGAAAAAAGAATCATCACTCCTCGCCTACCCCACCCTCACTCCCTCTTCTTTTTTTAAAAGGAGGCTTTTTACCCTCATTAAATGAAACCTTATCTCTGAAAGACTGCAATCCTCAGCAAATGACAAGTGCGCCTAATCTCATTTTCTGACAAGTGATTCTGACAGCACCTTCCTTTTGATTTCTGAGACATGTAGTTAGACATATATTAATCTGTCAGTCATCATCCCTAGGAAGAATTTTTTTAAAAAAGAAAAAGAAAGAAATGAACATTTGTGAATATGAAGGCACGACAAGAGGCTAGGACGCTTATTTTAACCAATGCCTGAACATTCCTTTCTCAGGGCCCCCCTCCCCCACCGCCCCTTCAGCACACAGCACATCCACAGAGCGGAGCTGGGAGCTACCCAGTCAGGAAACAGGCCTTAGTGACTCCAGGTAATGCCGCCCAGTGGGAAGAGCATGTGCTCTGGAGTGACGCAGACCAGGTTCAAATCCCCTCCTACCTCATAAAGCCGGCTCGATTACATGAGATCTGTCATCTCTGAAGCTCAGGATCCTATCTGTAGGATACGCCTCATGGCATCTATTAGCTCTAAAGATATCTTTATCTAATGCGTGTGCAGGCATACAGTAGGCACCCCAAACACAGAAGCACTTACTAATACCATTATCTCTGCTAAGGTCTTCTAGAAATAGTAGATGATTCCAAATAGGAGTAGATGATTCTGTGTCCAACACAGAATACTTGGCACCAGGATATAAAGATGAGTAAGACCCAGGCTCTGCTCTCAGAGAGCTCACAATCCAGCACTGGGAAACAGGTAGGATCAACAGAGTACAATCCGGCCAGGCACGGTGGCTCTCATCTGTAATCCCAGCACTTTGGGAGGCCAAGGCAGGTGGATTACCTGAGGTCTGGAGTTCAAGACCAGCCTGGACAACATGGTGAAACCCTGTCTCTGCTAAAAAATTTAAAAAAAAATCAGCTGGGCGTGGTGGTGCACACCTGTAGTCCCAGCTACTTGGGAGGCTGAGGCATGAGAATCGCTTGAACCCTGGAGGCGAAGGTTGCAGTGAGCTGAGATGGTGCCACTGCACTCCAGCTTGAGAGACAGAGAGAGACCCTGTCTTAAAAAAAAAAAAAGAAAAAAAAAGACAATCAAGTGTTACAAGTGAGTACCAAAAGTCACTGCGCAGTACTAGAGTTTCACCAATACTAAAACAGGACAGAGTGGGCAGTTCTGCCCAGGTCCCTTATTCCTATAGTCCCTGGTCAGCAAGTGACTTTCTGATTATAATTTGGATTCCTTGGGGATTGTCCCTGGGGGGCATTGTCCCTGGGGGGCATATGTGCCAACTACTGCATGTAGCTCACTCATGTTGGGTTGCTGGTTATACTCCTCACTGTAAACAGAAGATTTGTGTTACCAGCCAGCCAGTTTCCCTGGAGTCTGATTAGTGCCATCACCTCTGACTTTCTAGGCTGGGCTGACCCAAGCAAGCAAGTGCCCTGCTGTGTCACCAGCTAAGCTCCCATCTCATTTTCTATCTTATTCTTCTATGAATGCTGTAGTAGAGTTGTTCTGACCAGCATGGGAGCTTCCCCTGCTTTTAAAATCATGTGTCCTGGCCGGACATGGTGGCTCACGCCTCTAATCCCAGCACTTTGGGAGGCCAAGGCAGGCGGATCACGAGGTCAGGAGATCGAGACCATCCTGGCCAACATGGTGAAACCCCGTCTCTACTAAGAATACAAAATTGAGCTGGGTGTGGTGGCAGGCACCTGTAGTTCCAGCTACTTGGGAGGCTGAGGCAGGAGAACTGCTTGAACCTGGGAGGTGGAGGTTGCAGCGAGCTGAGATTGCGCCATTGCACTCCAGCCTGGCGACAGAGCGAGACTCCGTCTCAAAAAGAAAAAAAGAAAAAAAAATCATGTGTCCTACCCTTTCGAGGAAGCAGTGACTATTATCTATTCAGCTTCCCTAGAGCTGTTCCACCCAAAGAGAGTAACACTGGCCTTTAACGTTTATGAGCTTAGTGGGTCTCTGGCCAAAGACCTCCTAATTAACAAACACAGTGGCCCTTTCCGTCTCTCTCTGCAGAAGTGGCAGACTGTCTCTCCCTTTGTTACTGGGCTTCCGTGACAAAATACTATTATTATTCTCTTGTTTCTCAAGTAATATTGCCTTCTTTGGATTCTCTTATCCTTTAATATTGAGATTCTTCAGGTATCCCTTCAATGTCTGGAAAGGAGGAAGTGGGGGACTCTCTCTCACCAGTTCCCCAGCTTCCGCTGTAATTTCCAAGTAGGGGGCTCCCAAGACTCCAGCTCCTCCTGCCTTACACTTCTGTATCTCCAACTCATTTGGTGGAGTGTGGCACTGATTGTCCATCGGCGCTTTAAAAATCAACAATTCTACAGATGACCTCATTGGGATTTCCTCCTCATTGTCAATGGTCTTACCTAGGCCATCACCCTCCCTAACTCCAAACCCAGTTCACCGAATCCTCAGGCTGCTCTGTCTTCCCTGTGCCTCTCGCTCATTTCCTCCCTTCCACTCTCACTGCCATGGCTTTCGTTCTGGTCCTCAGTCTGCTGGGATATTTTTTGGTATCCTGATTGTCTTCTTCCAATCTAGCGTCTTCCACTCTCTCTTTTCACCTAAGTAAAATTTGCCAACAGGCCAGGCCCAAGGACAGAGCTCTGCACCAAACCATCTGACACTTCCTCCCAGGTTGACAATGCAAAGAGACAGGTTATCCAGGGACCAGCTTTCAGATTTCTTCCCTGTCTCACTGACACTGCATGGTCTTGGACACTTTATTTAACCTCTTTGAACACAGCTCCCTCTTCATTCATGGGGGGGAGGTTATTACTTGCCATGCCCAGGCTGATAGGAGGAAACTGTGGTCCCTGGTCTCTTGCAAAGCAGACCTTTGAAATGTGTTGTCTTTTCTGAAATGCAGGGGAATAGGGAAAGAGGCTAGTTTTATTTGCCTTGCTTGGCCTGTAGTGCCTAGCCTAGCATACTACACATAGTAGGAACTCAAAACATTGTACTGCCTTTGAAATAAGGAATTCTATTTTAGCAAGTCCCAAGGTGAGAAAGATATTCTAGGGGCTAGGGCTAATCCTTTTAAGGGATAATGTTCCTTTCTTCAAGCAGTTACCCAGGATTGACAAGCTTTCATTTCAAGCATCAAATCTAAGTCATTTTATGAAGCCTATGAGTGGCTGCCCACTGAATACCCAGCTGGGAAGGCAGTGGGTGTAATAAGGCCAGAAGCCATCTCTGTGTGTGCCAGATCTGGGTTTTTGTTTTTTGTTTTTGTTTGTTTTTTGAGACAGAGTCTCGCTCTGTCACCCAGGCTGGAGTGCAGTGGTGCAATCTTGGCTCACTGCCACCTCCGCCCCCCCATCCCCCCACCGGGTTCAAGCAATTCTCCTGCCTCAGCCTCCCGAGTAGCTGGGATCACAGGTGTGCACCACCACACCTAGCTAATTTTTGTATTTTTATTAGAGACGGGATTTCACCATGTTGGCCAGGCTGGTCTTGAACTCCTGACCTCAAGTGATCCGCCCGCCTCGGCCTCCCAAAGTGCTGGGATTACAGGCGTGAGCCACTGCACCCCGCCTGTTTTGTTACTGCCTACCAAGGCCCCTTCACGGTGGCTACTGTCAACCCTGCAGTCAGTGCCTGGGCATAAATAGGTCAAATTCCAAAAAATAGGATGCGGGGGCACAGGGTAAAGAGGGGCAGAAGTTTAAGGGGATGAGGGTTGTTTATTCTTTTATCCTAAGGGCAACTCTGTAGCTGCCCTTGAGACTCTGAAAAGCTGTAAACGAAGGTCCCTTATTTATGGACGCGTCAGCCAAGGCTGTGCAGGATAAACTGTGTCTGCCCTGGGCTATGACCGGACACAAGGGAGCGACTAAATGTCTTTTCTAGGTCACTTCTAGGTCACTTCTAGTTCTCAGTTTATGAAACCTTGCCCACCTGTGGGCTGTGTCACCCGGAACCAAGTACTCTGCTCAACTTGACGGCAAGAACTCAGCCCCAATTTCCTTTCCTCGCTCTGTAATAACGCTGACAAATCTTATTCTCAGCTAGATTAAAATTTTCAGCCTCCTTATTCAACACTTGCTGTTTTCTGACACATGCATATGAGGATCGGGGCTAATATGTGGATGGAATCAATTATAATTTGATTAAGACGGTGCAGAAAGAAAGGAAGTAATAACAATAATCATTTCATTTATAAGCCTTCCTTCCCCACCTAGGCTCTCGGTGTGCAGAAAAGGCAATTAAAACAGGGTTCAATTAAAAACACCATCAAACAGAAATCAAATAAAATATTAAAAAGCCAAAGTGCCATTATTAAATAAGTGTTTGTGAGAGGAGGTCCTCAGACAATAACAGACTCTGTAGAGACCAGGCAGCGTTTAGCGTAGCAGGGACGGGGTGTGCCTGAGGTGCATCCACAGTGAATGTTACTTTGTTGTTTTAGCACCAAACCTTTGTTTTGTTGAAGAGTAAAAAATAAGGCCCTCCTTGGCCACTCTGCAAGTATGCGAGTCATAATTCATTTTACCTTTTGAATTCTTCCATGCTCTGTAACCCTGGCTCCTTCGCTTTAGAAAGGCACATTCCCTATTAACCTGTGTGAGATGCGATGTGCATCTGTTTGAATCTGCTAATTGTGTTCGTTTTTCTGCCTAGTACAATGCTGAAGCATCCTCAGAGCTCTTGTGCCAAAGAAGAATCAAATAAGAAATGCACAGAAAATGCAGTAATTATGGCTATTCACACGACGACTTCAACTCTCAAAGGAGAGACAAGAAATTGACGAACTCTGATTGTGACTTTTATTAAATATCTGAAAAGAAATAATTACGTGCAGACAGTATGATGTACAAAATAGAGAGGTTTAGGAGACCTGGGTTTTAATCCTACTTGTGTGACCTTGGGCAGGTCATTTCAATCTCTCTGAGCCTCAGTTCCCTCATCTATAATTCGAGGGCGCTGGACTAAATGCGCTGAAGTCCCTTTCTGCTCTAAAATTCTCTGCTTCTATGTGTTAACACAGATCACAGGCGCTTCCTCTGTTGAACCCTTCTGTCCCTCTGTAGGGCAGAAGAAAGCCAGAGAAACAAGATCCTTAGAAGTCTATAATCTGAATAACCAGAAGGGATGTAATTAAAATCAGGGTTCTGTTCCCACAAACACACCCAAGGATCTTCCCATAAAAAACACTGGGGTAATTAACGAACCTGCAAACCACACGTTGCCGCCCTCCAGGCCCTGCCAGGCTTAGATGTGAGCCTGACTCAGGAATCCATGCTGTTGTCCTCACCTCACAGACAGCAAGCCTCACTTCTGACTGCTGTTCGGGTGTGTTTTAGCCCATGGCTCTTAGTGAGACAGCGGCATTTTCAAGTCATGTAGGGGCACGAATACATTTCTGGAATTTTACAAATCATTACGACAATGAAAAGAAAATACAAGGGGACTGCTTGTATCCGAAAATTCCCCTATCTGTCCCAAAGCCTCCTTTTTCTCTCTTTGCCTGTAAGGGATTGCCATAGAGCAGATGCCAAATTAGTTTATTGGGAACCTGGCTCTCCTCTCCCCAGCCACCACCACCCTCCCCAGGGAAGCGTGCCTTACTGCCCAAGCCCTCTAGTGCTGAGGCATTCCACAGGCTGGGCCAGCCCCTGGCACCATTCTGACAAGAGTAAAGTCTATTTTCGGAATTCTCCTCCACTTTTAACACCCTTATGTCATGCGTTCACCCAGACTGGCCTTGTGGCCCAGAAATTATATTTGTCCTGTTAACTGCCTAATGTGATAAACTTACGGTGCCCCAGCTGGGGAATTTGAGGCCACTTGGGGACAGCCCGGGAGGTCTGTTTTAGCAGAACATGCCTGTCAGGATCTCTAGATAACATCAGGGAAAGGTGTTCTCAGTCACACATGACAAACGACATCCAGTAGGAGAGGCCCGAGAAAGATAACGAGGTCTCAGATATTTCTAGAATAAGTTCATTCAGGGCAAGCACTGTGTTTGGTTGTCTTAGTCATCGCCATGGGTTTACCACAGGGAGGTGGCCATTTGGGGGTCTTTCACATTTGATGAGCTGAATCCACTGACTGATAACTAACTGATGAGAGTCTTCTGTGCAACGATGCAACTCAAAGATGTGGTCCTGGGGCCAGCGGCACTGGCACTGCCTGGGAGCTTTTTAGAAATGCAGAATCTGGCTGGGCGCGGTGGCTCACGCCTGTAATCCCAGCACTCTGGGAGGCTGACGCAGGCAGATCATCTGAGGTCAGGAGTTCAAGACCAGCCTAGCCAACGTGGTGAAACCCGTCTCTACTAAAAGTACAAAAATTAGTTGGGCGTGATGGCACACACCTAAAGTCCCACCTACGTGGGAGGCTGAGGCAGGATAACCACTTGGACCCAGGAGGTGGAGGCTGCAGTGAACCGAGATTGTGGCACTGCACTCCATCTAGCCTAGGTGAAAAAAGAAATGCAGAATCTCATGCTCCACCCTGGACCTGCTCAGGCAGAATGTGCATTTCAGGGAGACCCCCAGTGATCGTGATGCATGTTAGAGTTTGGGAATTAACTACCTACCATACTAAGAAGGGGCCGAGAGTTAGGTCCGATGACCACAATGGTGGCACATTCAGGACTAACTCTGGAGGAAGAACGTAAGATCAGATTTGGACTGCATTCAGATTTTACAAATTTGGTAATGCTAAAAACAAAACCCTGATTTTAAGCAGGAGCCCAAAGGTGTCATGAACAGGTGTCCTCATTTACAAATTCAGCCATCTGTGTTAAGTCAGCAGAGTTTCCCTATGAGTTAGAAAATTGGATCCCAGTCTTACCAAAGTTTTGAAGAAGCATCAGCAATGGGCCAACAAGCTCTTTTCCACATTCCTTTGGTAACCTGCCAGTTGATCAATTTTAAACGCAAGTGTGTGCCTGGCCGAAGCTTACTTGGATTTTCTTCCCAGTATTTGTTAGTGAAAGGCTAAGAAAAGGAAAAGAAGTGTGAAGGTGATTTCTTTGGGGGCCTTGTGTCAATCTTCCAAGGGGTAGTTTGAAGCTCTCAAATCAGCCCAGTGAGAGATTTCTTTATTGGTTTTGCTTTTTAGGCTTTTCTCAGCACAGGTATATTTTTCATCTGCTGATGATGGGAGAAAGCCTCTCGCTCACATCTGTATTATAATAAATGCATTATAAATGAGTAAGTAGGAAACAGTAAGGAAATGATGTTTTACTTTTAAATGCTAATTACGAAGCCCTGGTGCAGTTAATGTGCAGGGTGTTCTGTCAATTTTTAATGTTTATGCCAAGTGTAGTCTTCAATTTAACATGAGCTTTTAATCCTTTGAGTACTAAATTGCCTTTTAATGCTTGCCGAACAACACTGTGTTTGCACAAAGTCAGGTCTGAAAAATGTATTTAGTACAAGGTGTGTTGTGGAAAGGCAGAGAGAAGAGGGGGAAGGAAACTTTTTTTTTAAGAAGACGGCACTAGGAACACAGCTCCCTGCTCCCTTCAACAACATCATTCTCTATTCTTTCTGAGGTTGCTGGGAGTGATGCTCTCCTGTTGCTGATTTAACCCTGCAGTAACAGCTTCCAGCTCCCAGGAACACAATCAGCCCTAGGGTACACCTTGCACCATCAAAAAGACTATAGCAGAAACAGTTGCAAAGGAGGGCCTATGGCTGTTGTCTGACACCCTCCCGGCATACACCAAACTCAAAGAGAGAGGAGCTGCAGGTGTCCTTGGGGGTGCACAGAAATTTCCTACACCCAGACACATACGAAAAAAAGATGTGATGGGAAACCGTGAACATTTCCTATAATTAAAAGGACTAGAGGTTTAGAGACAGGAAGGAGGGAAGGAGAAAGCACAGAGACAGAGAGGTAGTGGAATGACAAAGTCAGACGGGTCTCAGGACAGTTTCTGCTGGACATCACTACATAGGCGGGGATTTGCCAACTGTCGCCTTCTTCCAGCTGTGGAAACCACACCCAAATCTCTGTCTGTCCTGTAATCTAAGTCTCCCTTCCAGAACCGACTTCTCTTCTACTCCAGGACACCACCTTGAATTCCTCATTGCTTGTCTAACTTCTTCATGCGACTAAGCTCTGCACAAAAATAGCAAATACTTCCATTATCACTTAGTATCGTGCTGGATGCTGTTCTAAGTACTTAAACATATTAACTCATTTAATCCTTTCAGTAAACCATAATGCCATTATCATTATTCCCATTTCGCAGATGAAGAAATTGGGGCAAAGAGAGGGCAAGTAACTTGCCTTAGCTCACACAGCCAATAAGGGGTGAGTCCAGGATTTGAATCCAGGCCATCTGATTCCAGAGTTCTGTGCTGTCAACCAGCTCACAATGCTACCACCACAATCTGTCATGGCACCTTATCATCTGGGCATCTTCCACTTGTCAGTAAGCTCCAGCTCAGAGGCCCCCAGCTGCCAGTGGAGCACTTCTTGACACTGACTCCTCTGTCAGCCACATGCATCCTGGGAAAGCTGGTAACGTTGCACTGTTTATGGGTTTGTGTTCACATTACAGTTGTCCCTTGGTATATGGGAGGAATTGGTTCCAGGACACTTGAGTATAGTAAAATCTGTGCATACTCAAGTCCCACAGTTGGCCCGGCAGAATACATGCATACAAAAATTCGGCCCTCTGTATATGTGGTTTTTGTATCCTGTGAATACCGTATTTTTGATCCAAGTTTGGTTTAAAAAGCCCCACAACTAAAATCCATGCATTTCAAACCCGAGTTGTTTAAAGGTCAACTGTATGCTGAGTGCTTCTGTAGCTAAACGGAGTGCTACCTCACTAAAGATTTGTGTTTCTGCCTGAGTGTGTCGCTCATGCCTATAATCCCAATACTTTGGGAGGCGGAGGCGGGAAGATCACTTGAGCCCAGGACTTCAGACAAGGCTGATCAACACAGTGAGATTCTACCTCTACAAAAATAAAAAATAAAAAATAAATAGATAGATAAATAAATAAACAGCTGGTCATGGTGATGTGTGCCTGTAGTCTCAGCTACTCAGGAGACTGAGGCGGGAGGATCGCTTAAGCCCAGGAGGTTTAGGCTATAGTGAGCCATGATCACACCACTGCACTCCAACCTGGGCAACAAAACGAGACCCTGTCTTAGGAGAAGAAGAAAAAAAAGATCTGCATTTCTGATTTCAGAGAACCTCCTATAAGACTATGTTAGACGTGGTAGGAAAACGGTGCCCTGTAGCCTTATAAATAAACACCTCCTTGGGAGGCCAGTTTTGTATTAGTTTGAATCTGATGAAATTGTTGTTTGGAAGGACAAAAATTGTTGAATATAAGCATTTTTTTTCTCTTTCTTTTGAGACAGGGTCTCTCTCTGTTGCTCAGGCTGGAGTGCAGTGGTGCAATCAGAGCTCAACGCAACCTTCAATTCTTGGGCTCAAGCGATCCTTCTGCCTCAGCCTCCTGAGTCCTGAGGACTACAGGTGTGCATCACTACGCCTAGCTAATTTTTTGTATTTTTGGTAGAGACAGGGATCTTGCTATGTTGCCCAGGCTGGCCTTGACCTCCTGTCCTCAAGCAAACCTCCCAGCTCGGCCTCCCAAGGTGTTGGGATTACAGGCGTGGGGCACCGCGCCTGACCAAATATCAGCAATTTCAAGGAGTTCAATGTGTCCTTGGCTAGCCCTTACTACTGGGTCAGGGCTGGTCTAGCAGCAGCATCCATGGTGTCCCTGTGCACGCCACTGATGGCTTCCCAATCTTCCCAGTGACTCTCTCTCCTGGAAACCACAGTTTCTGGAAGAAAGTGCTTGTTTCCAAAATGTTTTCCTTTAGTGATTAGGCATTCAGAAAGAACAATGGCCACAAATATACCCTTAGTAAACTGCCTAATGATTAAATAATATATTACTAAAATTTGAATATAAAAAGGCCATCTTTACATGTGAAAGCTAATGGGCATGTTTGACAAACTTCAGTACAGCTGCTCAGACAGAGAGGGAACTAAAAGAGGAGAGAAATTATGAGGTTTCATCACTTTGCAAGTTCAACAACAACACAAAATCCCACAGAGTCCAACAGCTGCCATTTACTCCAGGGGCAAGTGGCCACCTTAAATACACGTTTCTTTGAATCCACTTACTACATGGCTGGCCACGTAATCATTTGATGCAAAACTGTGTGTGAGCTTTACAGGTACCAGTGCAATTGACTGAAGGGATAAGGCAGGTTTGGAATGATGAAAAGACAAGTTTCCAGGGGTCTTTCTCTTCTTGTATATTAAAGAGAGACTTTTAAGATTCTTTTCTATTGCATGAACCACAAATTGTCAATAAGGACAGCAAAGGAACGTCATTCTGTCCATCTTGCTTTGGCTGGCCCCATCTACTTACTCTCAAACTCAACAATTTCATTTCTGCCTTGGTGGAGTCAGAAAACAACTATGGCCTGGGTATTTGAGTTCAATTTTAGGCTGCATTCACCACTGACAATGTGACTTAAGCCAAAACCACATTTCTATTAGCAAATACACTCATTCTGAGATGTGGTAGTGATTATTGTCCACGAATTATCTGACACTCATTCTGAGACGTGGTAGTGATTATTATCCACTAATTATGTGCCAAACTCATGATCCTTCTACAGTACATGCATTTCACAGGTACATGCATGTTGTCTCAGGTAAGCAACTGTCCGGTGAAGGACTCCATTTCCGGGCCACCCCTGCCTTTCGCTACTAGTTAAGGTCACATGACTAGTTCTTGGCAATGGCAGAGGTGCTAAGTGTCAATTCTGAGTCTTCCTCCCCACGGTTGGGTGGATATAGAAAGTAAGAGGCTTATGAGATGGCAAAGCCACAAGATGAAAAGAACGGGGTCCCTAAGACACTGCAAGGGGAGTCATGGCCAACCAGCAAGATCCATAAGACTGTCAGATGGATGAGAAGTCAACATCCGTTGCATTGAAGCCTTTCTTCATGTGGGGCTCCGCTTGCTATAGGAGCTCACTTTATTCTTTTCTTTTCTTTTTTAAAAGACAGAGTCCCGCTGTTGCCCAGGCTGGAGTGCAGTTGCATGAACTCAGCTTGCTGCAATCTCTGCCTCCTGGCAGAATTCAAGCAATTCTCCTGCCTCAGCCTTCCAAGTAGCTGGAATTACAGGTGTGTACCACCACGCCTGGCTAATTTTTTCTATTTTTAGTAGAGATGGGATTTCACCATGTTGGCCAGGCTGGTCTCAACCTCCTGCCCTCAAGTGATCCGCCTGCCTCGGCCTCCCAAAGTGCTGGGATTACAGGCGTGAGCCATCACACCCAGCCAGGAGCTTAGACTTTATTCTAGTCAACATATGGAACCTCAGTTATTCTGTAAAAAGGCCTTTCATTCCTCCACAGAACTTACTATCTTCTATCTGTAAAATGGGGATAAGTGTTTAAAAATTGCTAATGACCTCCAGATGAAGAGCAGCACTGAATAGCAAGTAATAAGAGCAAAACACAGCTATCTTTTCTTCCACAACTAGGTTCAACAGTCAATATTTAGGGAAAAGAAACACAACATCAATTTACTTTTCCTAAAACAACCAACTGCAATGACTGAGAACCCAGCAAGACTTCTTTCCCACCATGCCCTGTGCCTGACTCCCAACCCTGCTGCTGACAAGGCAAGGACAGGAGAGGCAGAAGCTGAAAAAGAGCTCACTTATCCCAATCTTGTAATGAGGTGTGGCCCAGAAAGATTTCTTCTTAACACCTGCCTACCCTCTATTAGAGAACTTCCTCCCAGGGAAAGGCTGGAGGAAAATGACATTATTATTTCCTCATTTGGGATAAATTGCTACAGGCCTAGGTATGTAGGCAACGGTGCCAGAGGAGTGATTTATGAAGCCCGTTTCTCTCTCTCAGGCCCTAGATACAGTTACGACTCTCGCTTGAACACTGGGGATTACAGCTTCTAATGAATCACTGCCCACACATTATCCTGCAGGTCACCTCTGGGTTTGGAAATGAGGACTGTTTCCCAGGTAGTAATTAGGATTTCCCTTTCCTTCCCTTAAGACATTTCTGCCTCTCCAGGACACATGTCCATAGCTTGGCTCTGGAAAGGGCAGGGCGGTGGTGCCTGTTCCAGGATAAAGCCCATCTTACGAGTCTACCTACTTTTCTGAGGCCCTACAGGCAGCCCCAGCATTAAGCTGCCCAAAGCACGCTGCCACTGTGCAATGGGCAGAAGGCATTCTGCAGTGGGCTGGGAGAATAACGCAGCGCTTCCCACTCGGGGCCAACTTTCAAAGAGACAGCTGTGTCAGCGCAGCTGCCTGGGCCTGTGGGAAGGGCCGACAGCCCCCACCTGGCCCACATCTGTGGCTTCAGGTGTCTGCCCCACCCCCATTGTCTGCTCACCCTTTCAGTCTGGTCCACCAGGCCAATACCTGGTGGAACTGTGGAAGGTTCCAACCTTCCTGCAGGAAAGGAAGGCGTTACTGGGCAGAGATGGGACTGGCTTTCTGGGTGGCTGTTAGTATTCTAACTTTTATTCATAACCTTTTTTTTTCCTTCAAACAACAGTATCCAAAAAGCCATTCCCATACCTTAAGTAAAACGTTAAACCTGAGGTCAGCACTGGGCCTGTGCAGAGGCCCTGCTCGTGCAGCACAGCCTGGGTCCACCCTCCCAGACTCATTTGTTCTAACTGCTCTACACCAGCATCGACCTACAGATCTACAGGTTTGTTCTAACTGCTCTACACCAGCATTCGATGTACAGAAAGTACTGTCTCATTTGGTTCTCACTGAAGGGAAGACCCTATTATTGCCATTTCACAGATAAAGCTAAGGAAGTTGCCCAAGGTCACAGACTGATCAGGTAATGGAGCTACGACAGCAAGATCTGAGTCCAAAGCGTGTGTGTTCCAGGATGTCCTCACACTGCCACCCTCCTCCCACCCTGGGCACCTGCCAGAGGGAGCGACTATTCACTCAACAGTCCTCCTGAATTTTCCTGCCTGCATCTCAACCCTCATTTTCACATTTTCCAGGGGACTACCTTCCCCTCATTCCTGCAACCTAATTCTACCTGTGAAGCCCCCTCCACTTTGAAGTGCATCCAAGAAACACCTTCCTGAAGAAGATGGCCTCAGACACCGCCAGGCAGAGTTTGTGTCTCTTCTGAAACAACCTATGTTCTGCCTGGAATTTCAGCTGCTTCTGTCCTGGTCTTCTTTCTCCTGTCAGGTAATTAGGTGGCATCTAGAACGCCAGCTAATCTCCATTCAAATGCCGGCTCTGGAGTGAACAAGAACAGTCTACTGTCTGTGCTGACGTTCTAGTAGGGGAGAAAGACAAATAAAAGTCAACAAATGAATAAAGAAGGTAATTGCAGGGTGTGACATCTGTCATGAGGGCTAGCCCAAGATAAGGGATGGTCAGGAAAGCTGAGAAGGTTCCATCTGCACAGTGTTAGGGATTCAGTGACTTAATGGTGAAATGCCAGGCTCTGGCACATAGTAGGCCTTTAGTATGCACGTTAGGTCCCTCATCGAGGGACAACAATGCAGGCTAACAGCAAACACTTTCCAACTTAGCTGCTGTGTGGCCTGTGGTGACATGAACAAATGATAGCATGACAAAGCCCCAGAGCCTTCCCATGTAAAATGGGGTTGAATTAACCAACAGCAACTTCCCCTGGTGAGGACATGACGACAGGATGCACATAATGTACGTAGCCTTCGGCCGGTCTCACGGGAAATGCTCTGCCATGGTGGTGGTTGACATTGGTGGAAGGAACTGTAGAGGCTGTGGGGGAAGAGACAAAGGAAGGGGTGGGGCTTCCTCATATTCTGCCCCATTGTGCTCGAACCAGGTCTTGCCATCTGCAGGCCTTCAATACGTATCTGTTGTACCTGGGTAAATGAAACATCTGATTATCCCTTCTCTCCAAATCTATGCTCACTTTGAGAAGCTGTGCACAGAGCTAGGTGCCTGGATTCATCACACAGATGGCGATCGGGCCTTGGGCTTGCACAGAGTCTGAGGTCTGTCTTGAGGGAGTGTCTAATCTGTTTAGAGAAAGACATCACACTGAGATCTTATCGACCCAGGACAAAGTGGTAGGAAATGCAACACTGTAGACCCTGCCAAGGATGCCACGCACAGTTGCTTGCATTTCTTTCTTTCTTTTCTTTTCTTTTTTTTTTTTGTTTGTGAGACAGAGTCTTACTCTCTTGCTCAGGCTGGAGTACAGTGGCGCAGTCTTGGCTCACTGCAACCTCTGCCTCCTGGGTTCAAGTGATTCTCCTGCCTCAGCCTCCAGAGTAGCTGGGACTACAGGCATGCAACACCATGCCTGGCTAATTTTTGTATTTTTAGTAGAGATGGGGTTTCACCGTGTTGGCCAGGCTGGTCTTTAACTCCAGACCTCAAATGATCCACCTGCCTTGGCCTCCCAAAAGTGCTGGGATTCCAGGCATGAGCCACCATGCCCGGCCAGTTGCCTGCATTTCTGACAGCCCAGGACTGCACGTGCCCTTTATGTGTGTGCAATCTCTCCTGCCACTTGCCACCCTTCCCCTTGGCCATATTTTCCCTTCACAGAACTGCCCACGATTTGACATTACAGTATGCATTTGCAAGTTTGTTTGTTTATCCACCATCTCCATGACTAGAAAATAAACAAGTGCCACAAAGGCAGGGGCTCTGATCTCTCTTTTCCCAGCCATAACAGTTCCAGGTTCCACAACAGTGCCTGGTCCATGGTATCCTCCCAGTAATGTTCATAACTTGAACCCTTGCGATAATCTCTAGGAGATAGGTGCAATGAATCTTGCAGTGATTCCCCTATGTTACACACAAGGAAGCTGAGCTCAGTTAACATGCACGGGGTCACATGGCCAGGAAGTGACACAGCTGTGGAACCTAGGCAAGCTGTATGATGAGGCTGCGGGACAGTGGCTCTTAGCCCGGACCGCACATGGAATCACCTACGTGGGAGTGGAAAGTCAGAAATCTTAATACCCAGGCCACACCCAGACCCATTATAACAGAATACGGGTGTCATTTAGTAGGGCCCAGGTTTAGTATGTTTAAAGCTTCCCAGGTGATTCCAACGCGCAGTTCAGGCTGAGGACCGCCAGTCGTGGGCGTGATATCCTGCAAGGGCCGCGGGAATTCAGAGGTCAGGTGCCAAACCTCACTGTCCATGCCTACCTCCCACTGGTAATGCCCACAGCAAGGCTCCTTGTCCCCCCTGAGAACAGACGGCGGCCAATCACCCAAAGAAAGCTTTAAGTATGTGTAACACCACTCCAACAACCCCCGTGGCCCGCCAGGGAGTGGACTGGAAAACCAGTTTAGATTCGCAAAGAAGCTGGTATTAAAATCACGGAAGTCTCTCTGGCTCAGGCTGCCATGCATGTTAGGGCTTGTGAATAATAAAAGGGGAGCTTGTAATTCTACTAAAAAATGAAATTTCCCCATTTCTGCAGAATAAACAAAAACAAAATAATACATTAGCTCTGCAATATGTCTGTGCTTCAGGGCTTCAGACTGTCATTAAAGTTGGATTTTATCCATGACGGATTTCTCCACTCCCCTCGCACCCCAAATAAGAAAATACGCAGCCTTACCATGAATTTCCTTTTCTTCCTATTTTCTATCTGCATGTGGTTATCCGTACTAAACTGTAGAGAAAGTTTCCAAGACACTGGGCTTTTGTTTGCAATTCTTTGTGTTGGCCCTAAGACATCTCCCAGGCAGTTCTTAAGAATCCTATAGGACAACGCTGAAAGAAGTACCTCTCGCAATTTAGGGAAGATAAAAAGAAGCCCCCCAGAAGCCTGTGCTCTTGTCTGTGTGAGGTAACTCAGAGGGAGTTGTAGAGGGGCTGCTGGCTCTGGTTTCAAAGCGGATCAGCCCCGTGAGGGGCTGGATTCAGCCGAGAGATGGATCAAAGGCTCTTGTAGGTGGCAGCAGGGCTTTGAAGCTCTTCTCTGAAAAGACCTGGCACCTACTTCCTCTGTGCATGAGGCATGTGCAAGTGTGGTGTTGTGAGGGAGTGGTGTTTTGCTGTTAGCACAGGCACCCCTAGTACCCTAGACAGTTCCCCAGGGCCTCCAGGATCAGCATAATCATCCTCAGGCTGCAAGCTGAGACATTCTGGCCAGTACACACTGTCTAATTTTAAGAAGGAGCTCCACCAGGTCCATAGTAGGTACGTATCAAACTAGACTTGGCGTTCAACTGTCCAGGATAGTTGAGGCCAATGGAAAACTCTCATTATAGTCCAATTGTTCTCATATCTGCTTTGGCAGAAGCCAAAATATTTAAAGAAGCATGACTTACATGGTTTTCCTTACCCCTCTTCCTTTCTTGGGCAGACAGAGTATGGTGCCTCAAATATATCCGTGTGAACAGGCAAAAAGAAAACCAAAGAGGCTTGGATGTGCCATAGATTGGGAAATGAGTCACTTGCAAAACCCAGGGCTTGGTGGAAGCAATCCTCCAAGGGCCCCCAAGGGGATCAAGTTCTCAGGTTTCTCCCTGCCTGTCCCCAGAAACATGAGGTTACTTGTTCACACGTGGTCAAGTACGATGCGGATGACTTGAATACCAACTAAGCTTCTCCATACTGGGATCCCATGCCATGACAGGGATGGAAAAAAGCCCTGATGACAGCTACAGGTCAGGTTACAGCTCAGATCCCTTAGTGAAGAAGTGACGCCAGGGGAAAAAATAGCAGCAAATTAGATGCTCAGTAATATTCCAGAGATGGCTCCACAAGTGGCCTGGGCTAACAGAGCAACTCACATCTAGCTTTGATGTCTTGATAGGTTTTTAACAAATTCTCCTTCAGTTATCCAGCTGCTTAGCTAATCAGATATTATTACCTCCTTTGTGCTTCCTTTCCCAGCTCTCTCTCTGTTTATCAGGCCTGCCTTGCTGTAAAAAGAGCTCCATAATGATCCCTATCTAAATATTTCACTTCTAATACAAAGGTCTGTGTTTTGCATTCCAGAGAGACTCTACAGCTCACTCTGCTAAGAATTAGCTCCCCTGCCTCTTCGGAAAAAATAAGATGATTTTACTTGTACATGATCTCGATGGAATTTTCTTATATAATGTATTCTTGCATGCAAAACCGAGTAGACAGACATTAAGACAGTGGGTTAACCCCAGCTACACACACCAAAGACATCTGCAGAGAATGCTGACTGGCAACCGCAGCCACTCATCCTTGGGCTTTGTCCTACATTAGAAAACCAGAAGGGACACTTGAGGCAAGCTGCAAAATGCCATCAGAAAAATGGCATCAAAATGCCATCAAGAGGATATTAATGAAGCACCTGAGAAGTCCAAGAGCAGAGTAACCAGCAGAACTTGGTGTTCTGTCTCCTCTCTTCCTCATCTCTAAAACCGCTGCTGGGGTTGTTCTGGGATTTTAAAAATACAGATATGACCTAGTCCCAGCACAAACCCATACACCTTAGCTTGTAGGATGTGAGTGACAACTGCATGTTCAAATTCAGCTCATGGGGAAGGAAATGTCCTAAGAAATCTGGGCCTAGTCGCAGAGGTTGAAATGAACAGGTAACATGGCTGGGTTATCTGTGGCTACGATGTCCTCCCGTAATCCTACTGCATGCTGCCATGGGCACTGGAACTCGAGTGCTAGAAACAGGAAAGTGTCTCCGAGGCAGGCTGTGAAGGCCCAGGCTCCCGTGCCAACTCTGTGAAGGCTGGTAGGATCCTGTCCAAGTCACCTCAGCTCTTATACCCTTATTTCTTCATCCGTCAAACGCAGATAATAGTTATGGAAAGTACTGAAATAATATGTATGAAAGTGCTTTGTAAACTATCAATCTCTACAGATAGTAAGTATTTCAGGATTAGATCCATTTGGCATCTCGCAGATTAAATCAATTCTTGCTGTTCTTAAATGACTTCCTAATTTTATATACATAATATTAAAAAAAAGACAATAAGAGCCAATAGTTTAAGATCATGGAATTAAATAATATTTAAACTATTCCATGAAATTAAGACTGGTGGAAGAGAACTCTTCAAATTTATTTTGAATTTTCAAAATAATTTCTATTCCAGAAAAGTAATCTATTAAAAAATACCAATTATGTATTTCTGTGCTGCAAAGGAAAAATACAGACATTATACGGTTTTACTAAGAAAAATGAAATTATTTTTGCTAAGGGATTGAGGGCCCCAAAGTGGCTTACCTATCCCCCAAAAGCGATAGATAGAGGTACAGAGCACCTCTGGAAATATAAATATTATTTATTTATATATAAATATTCCCCAAAAAGATTTGGCTGGGTGGATAACACACAACATCCAAAAGACTTGGCAAGCTCGATCCTGGTGGGCATCAAGAAGTCCTGTCAAACAGAAAAAGCACTGACGGGGAATCAGGTGTCTGCAGATGATCAACAATCAGAAAAAACTGCTGGTAATAATCCCAGAGGACTGGACATAGACTCTTGGCAGGGCTTGGATTCCTGGGTCAAAGCAAAAGGTGCTCTGACCACTGTCTAGGGGGTTCAGCTGGGTGTGGCAGACCTGGGTTGGCTGCTCCCCCAGTAGCCATCCCTTTCTCTTGTCTTCCAATAGAACCCTGATGTGGCATGTTTCCAGTGCCAGGGAAGGTAACGATTGGTCTAAGCCAATGACGGCAATCTCTTTCCCCTATGCCAGAGGCAGGTGATGCTGTTCAAGCAAGCAGGTCCCAAGAAGAAAACCATCGGGGGCTTCTGGCAAAAATGTCCCCTGCTCAAAGAGAGCAGCATTTGGAATCCCCTCTGTTTATGCCCACCCCTTTCCTGTAAAGCGGGGTGCCACGTGAGGAAGTGACATTATACTTGGTGTTTCAGTAACCTTCTTGCATCCATGAGGGAAGTCATCCCCCAACACTGAGATGGCAGTGTAGGAAGGCGGAAGGGTCCTAGGTCTTCTGTGACAACACTGAGCCTCTACAACAAGCTTTCTATTACTCATCTCCACGCTTCTTGTAATGGGAGAGAAATGTCTTTACTTTGTAAGCTGCAGTCATCTGGGTTTTCTGTTACTTGCTGATAAAACAGGGAAACACTCTTCCTGTGAGGGTGAACATTGGCTCAAGGACTGGAGAGGGCCCGAGTTCTGAGGGGCCTCTTATGGTTCTTGGCTGTGAGAAAGTGGAAAAGCCATGTGCACAAGGGCCGCTGCTTCCAGGCACTGCCAAAGTAACTCTACAGTGTGGGATGCCCCAAGAGCAATGGGCCCTGCTGAATCTGACATTTCTGAATCTGAGTTCTGAAAGATACTTTGTGGGTGTCCAAACTCCAGGGACTAATTATTTCAAGTCAACTTGCAGTGCACTTGGGGCCTTGTTTTAAAAGTTTATTTCACATACTTGCACTTCTTGGCCTTTTGACTGTCAAGGAGAGAGGCTATTACTCCATGCAGCAATTTAAAAAGAGAAGTGAGGATTTTTAAAGTCATTATTAACAAAAGTGCCAAGCAGGAAAGTAGAGCCTAAGTATCCCACTGAGAGAAAGTACCAAGACAGAAAATAATGTGCCACAGATAATACCACAAAAGCAAACTTTTTGGAAGACAAGGTACTTTATCAAATACCATAGTCACCTTTCTTTAATGAACTAGCCTCAATAGTGGTATTTAAAACACGAACAGAATTTCGTCTCATTTCTTATGCTGAGAAAGTCTAGAGAATATTAACCCTGAAATATATACTGAATATTCTTGCAAATAAGTAACAAATTTACTAACCCCTAATTGTTCGTTCTTTGCAGGAACTCCTTAGCTATTACAAAGGAAGTAGAATAAATGCCATTAATACAATTACAAAAAATAAGCAGTATGGTTTACATTCCCATGTACTCTATGGCTTAGAGCAGCTCATTAAGCCCAAGGTGGCCTCCATATTATTTTTGTAAATAAAGTTTTATTGGAACATAGTGACGTCCATCCATTTATGTATTACAATAGCTTTTTTGCATTACAATAGCGAAGTTGGGTAGTTGCTACAGAGACTGTATGGCCCTCAAAAGCCCTCAAATATTTACTATCTAGACCTTTACTGCAAAAATTTGCTGACCCCTGGTTTAGTGTAATGGTTATTCTTTTCTCTGAATTGACAGATAATGCTCATTTTGACAAGGCCCCCACATCTTGTACAGTAGTAGAGGACTATCATATTTCCATAGTTCCATAACCATTAGCAGTGATTTCTGGCTTATTATGGGCTTTGGCACAGAAAAGATAGGCTGTGGATTAACATACAATTTCCTGGGTCCTGACTCTAAGTCCATCCTTTTTTCTTCCATTTAAGACAAATCACAATGCAAGGGAGAGTGTCACACTGAAGTATTAACACTGAAGGATGATGATATTATCATTAAAGAATATTACTGAAGGGAAACATTCTAATTTATACAAACAGTACATAGTTTGCAAACTTCCAAAACCTAACAATCATTCATAACAAATCACTTCAATCCACTTATAGCTGATTACAACGTCCCCACGTGCCCAACACCAGGGTTGAGAGCCAGTGACTGTAGCCAGTTATTTTAAAGAAAAAAATACAACTGATCTCAAGATTTATTTATTCATTCATCCTTTCAGCATTTGAGTAGCCATCGTGGGCAAGCTCTGTGCTAAACATTCTGGGGTGGGAAGATGACTGAAGATACTAAAGATGCAACCTTGGCTCTCAAGAAACTAAAGGTACAACCTTGGCTTTTGAGAAACATGCCCTTCAAAAGGACAGGAAATAATGGCCTCTTGAGGAAAATGAGAAAGCAATATCAAAAAGAGCTTCAAGAAGTAGCATTTGAACTGGCCCTCAGAGAGGTATAGGATTTTAATTGGTAATGGTGGCAAACCACTTGGGGAAGGGAAGTCTAGGGCGTAAGGATCACAGAGACTGACATACTTCGTCCGTGTTCACAGTTAAGTATTAGAATCAGGATTAGAACCCAGGTATCCAGTGTGAAGCATTCTTCAAAAGCCATTTACAAGGCATTTGAAATATATTGAGTGTTAGGTTTCCAAAGAGAAAATGTAAAAGTAAGAGAGATATTGTTATTAATTTTTTTTTGAGACAGGGTCTCACTCTATTGCCCAAGCTGGAGTGCAGTGGCATGATCATAGCTCGTGCAGCCTTGAAAGCAATCCTCCTGTCTCAGCTTCCTGAGTAGGTAGGATTGCAGGTGTGTACCACCATGCCTGGTAGATTTTTTATTTTTTTTGTAGAGACAGAGTCTTCCTATGTTGCGCAGGCTGGTCTTGAATTCCTAGGCTCAAGTGATCCTCCTGTCTTGACCTCCCAAAGTGCTGGGATTATAGGCATGAGCCACCACACCTGGGCTTGTTAAATTTTTAAACCTCTATTTAAATAAGGGGAGGGGAGGACTGTCATATAAATTATATTAGGAAAGAGTATTTACATTACAAGAAAGAATCTGGATATCAGGCCAGATAAAACATCAACCAATCACCAAAAGACACCACCATTACCAAGAGTCAAAAAAGATCTCAATATCCAAGAGTAAATCAGAGTCTACAATTAGTTTACAATAATCAAAATACACCAAAAAAACCATTCTTTTTTTAAAAAAATAAGACACAGGGTCTTGCTATGTTGCCCAGGCTGAACTCAAACTCCTGGGTTCAAATGATCCTCCTGCCTCAGCCTCTCGAGTAGCTGGGACTACAGGCGCACGCCACCACATCTGGCCAAAACCATTCTTGAAAATTCGGGCTACCACAATTTTCTATGACTTGGCACATTTTCCAACTGGGGATGTCTCTCTCAGTGTAGTCTTTTATATTTACTCAGGTACTTGATCTTTAGCAGAAATGATGATTTAAGACTTTATACCCATGAACTCCTTGTGTTTAGATAATGTCAATTCTTTTCCCTCTAATTGCCACGTAAATTCCATTTTTACACTTTAAATGGCATAAATTGTCTAACCCTAAAAAAAAATGCAGAAGTACTTTTGCTGGTGTTAAGTAGGACAAATCAAATAGAGAAGAAGGAAGGCCGGGTATTATGCTGTGGCTTAATTCTGTTTAGTAAACACTTTATACTGCAGAGTAATGAAAGACTTCTCAGTATTCATCTCACAATGAAGGTGGTTTGGTGTATTGGTTACTGCTATTCTGTGTGGATTCCCACTTCGTAAAACATGAGGAGTTGAAGGCAGTCAACTACCACTTAGTCACTCATAAATAAATGGCCCTTGCAGCTTTCCAAATAGAGACAGTAATATACATGGGATTAGAGCAACGTGCAACTGTGATGGCGTGTGCGATGTATGATGTGATCATAATCCGGTGATGTGTTCACTGCTTACAGACACATAGAAACATCCCTCACCTTCAAAATGGAGGCGCCAAAGTCTGAGGGCCTTTGGTGTCCAATGTTGGGGTATTCTTTTTCTGTGCATGTGTTTGCCAGTGTTTTCTGGGATCCAGATGACCAGCACCAGTTCCAAATACTTCTGAATTTAGTGAAAACTTTCCCTATCTTTTATCTCACTATTTTGCCTATAAATCCTCCCTTCAGCTAAATCAATAATACAGATGGTCCCTAACTTCCGATGGCTCCTCCCTTCAGCTAAATCAATATACAGATGGTCCCTAACTTCCGATGGCTCCTCCCTTCAGCTAAATCAATAATACAGATGGTCCCTAACTTCCGATGGCTCCTCCCTTCAGCTAAATCAATATACAGATGGTCCCTAACTTCCGATGGCTCCTCCCTTCAGCTAAATCAATATACAGATGGTCCCTAACTTCCGATGGCTCAACTTACGATTTTTCGACTTTATGCTGGTATGAAAGCAATAGGCACTCAGTAGAAACTGCACTTCAGGTACCCATACAACCATCTTGTTTTTCACTTTCAGCACAGTATTCAATAAATTACATGAGATCCTCAACACTTTATTATGAAACAGGCTTATGTTAGTTGATTCTGCCCGATGGTAGGCTAATGTAAGTGTTTTGAGCGTGTTTAAGGGGGGCTGGGCTAAGCTACAATGCTCAGTAGGTTAAGTGTATTAAATGCATTTTTGACTTACAATATTTTCCATGTATGAAGGGTTTATCAGGATGTAACCCCATCGTAAGCTGAGGAACACCTGTACAGAAGTCGCCTCACAAAACCCTGGACTTCCCAGTTTTGTGAGTTTGCTACAGTAAACGAGGCTGAGCACCAGAGAGGAGGCAGGCTATGAAGCCACATTACCTGGGTTCAGCTTTACCATTTACTAACTCTAGGGCACTGGGTACATTATTTAACTTCTTTGTATCTCATGATCCTTATCTATATAGCGGAAATAATCAGAAAACAATAATCCCATCTCATAATAGCTTTTGTGAGGATGAAATAAGACATGTAAAGGGCTTAGAACTTTATCTCAAACAGCAAGTGCTCAATAACTGTAGTTGATCATTACTCATATCAGCAAGTGCTCATAACTGTAATGTTGATCATTACTATCAACATTACCTTCATCCCATTCGGACCTCCTCCTCCTTCCTCTCTGTCAATTGAAATCATTCTCTTGGGCCTCAGCCATGCCCTCAACGTGATCCTTCCTTCCCCTGATTTGAACTCGGGTCATTAATCAATTAGTTGGCACTATTAATTTATGTCTAACTGTCATGGGTACAGGAATAGTTTTCTCATCTATCCTGGAAACTTCTTGAGACAAGGGTGTAGATGTGTTTGCTTTGCATGTAAAATGAATCTGATAAAATTGACAGTTAATGGTCACAGAAGTTCACTGGAGATATGTAGAGGTAAATGTATGTACTTCTCAATTTTAAACAACATTCTTGGTAGCAATCAACAAGATACCAGTTTCAAGTGAAATGCACAATTGTTGTATGTCTGACTTCACACATTTGAAAGTAAAAATAATTCCAGGAAGAAAGCTGAGTAGGGATGAGAGTAACAGTAAGAGAAAAGAGATTCTAGTTCTAGATCTGCTCTTGACCAGCTCACATTCTTTGACATTCAGAGATATTAAACCACATGCCTGATTCCTAAGTGCTAAGTCAGAATCAGTGACTTTAAGGTCCCAGACAGACCCTGTTGGTTGCCCAGGCAAGAGCCCTCAAGTTCACTGAACCCAGGTTTTGTTCAGGTACTGCATGGCGCCATGCTCTGGGCAGGTGGTCTTCCCCTGTTACAGGAGGCTCAGGCCACCCTTGGCAATCCCATTATTCTTTGCCAATGACTGTTTTAGGAGATGGTATGTAACCCAGTTCTGGCCAGTGAAACCTGAGGGGAAGTTTGCTATGGGGTCTCTAGAAAAGAATTTCCTCCTGATAAAAAGATGTACGTGAGGAAGAACACCTTTCCTTCCTGTCTGTGAGTGTGGCTTCCTGAGGAAGTAGTGTCTGATAGCTATGGTGGCCATCTTGAAATCATGAGGAGAAAGCTAAGAGAATGGCAGAGAAGCCAATCCAGTGCCCCAAAATACTTAACCAGTCCCATTTAGAAACACTACTCACACCCGCCCCCCTGCCATGGTTTAAGTCATTTTGTTCTGTAACTTGTGACTGGAATGTCTTGACTGTCCACATTCTAAGAACCCAAGCACTACATGATTGAGGCCCATTGTTAAGCTACAAGGAAATGTGGCATACAGATAATCTCTGCTGACCCACAAAATCACCACTAGGGCCGGGCGTGGTGGCTCACGCCTATAATCCCAGCACTTGGGAGACCGAGGTGGGTGAATCACGAGGTCCAGAATTCAAGACCAGCCTGGCCAACATGGTGAAAGCCCATCTCTACTAAAAATACAAAAAATTAGCTGGGCATGGTGGTGGGCACCTGTAATCCTGGCTACTTGGGAGGCTGAGGCAGGAGAATCGTTTGAACCCAGGAGGCGGAGGCTGCAGTGAGCCAAGATCGTGCTACTGCACTCTAGCCCGGATGACAGGGCAAGACTCTGTCTCAAAAAAAAAAAAAAAAAAAAAAAAAAAAAAAAATCACCACTGGGATACTCTGAGATTAAATCCTGACCCCCATGTCCCACCACTTATGTTTCTATTAACCATTGTTTATTCATCTTACTTTTTAATTTTTTTTGAGACAGGGTCTCACTCTGCCAGGCCGGAGTGCAGGGGCACGATCTTGGCCACTGCCACCTCCACCTCCTGCGGTCCAGTAATCCTTCCACCTCATATACCCAAGTAGCTGAGACCACAGGCATGCTCCACGGGGTTTCGTGATGTTGCCCAGGCTGGTCTCAAACTTCTAATCTAAAGGTCTCAAACTTCTGAGCTAACGCAATCCACCTGCCTCAGCCTCCAAAGTGCTGGGATTTCAGGCATGAGCCACCACATCCAGTCTATTCTTGTTATTTTGACATGTCAGCTTCTTTCCGTAAACTGAAGTTGACAGATAAATAATCAGAGACTTAGGTCAATAGGAAAAGGCATTCCCTAATTTCAAAACAGACCTGAGCTCTCTAATTTCCTCAAAAGAGGTCTCCTAATCTTTCATCTACTGGGATTATTTTAATAAACTCATTTTACTACCCTGTTACTATGAACTCTTAACAAATGTTCCTTCCAGGGCTGGGTGCGGTGGCTGATGTCTGTAATCTCAGCATTTTGGGAGGCCAAGGCAGGCAGATCATTTGAGGTCAGGAGTTCGAGACCAGCTTGGCCAACATGGTGAAGCCCTGTCTCTACCAAAAATTTAAAAAAAATTAGCTGGGCGTGGTGGCGCATGCCTGCAATCCCAGCTACTTGGGAGGCTAAGACAGGAGAATTGCTTGAAATGGGGAGGCGGAGGTTGCAGTGAGCCAAGATCACGCCACTGCACTCCAGCCTGGGCGACAAAGTGAGACTCTGTCTCAAAAAACAAAATGAAACAAAACAAAAAAACCAAAAACCAAAATGTTTTGTTTTTTTTATATCGTGTTTCTACATCTAAACGTGCTACTAGGTTGTGCTTCACAATATGAATGTATAAATTCAAGATCATGAAACTCTCCTTGGTGCAGACATACACAACACAGAACTGCAAACTCGCCACAGATGCTCCCACGCCTGTCCCTGAAAGCACCATGGCAAGCCTCAGCCCATTCCCCTCCCTCGTGCTGCAGATGAGAAAGCTGAAGTCCAGAGGGGTGAAAGGTGTTGCTGAAGGTGACTCAGGGAGCTGACGGCATCACAGAATGCAGGCAACTGTGGTAGTCTGGCGGTGGAGCGGGGCGGAGTGCAATGACAGTAGCTGTAACCACAGCAGCTCACATTCATCCTGGGCCTAGGACAGCACAGGAACAATTCTAGACTCTTCATGTGTTTTAGTTCATGTAACCCTCACCAGAACCCTGAAGAGGTAAGTACTATCATTATTCCCATGTTATAAATGAGAAACCGAGGCAAAGAAAGGTTCGGTACCTGCCCAAGGCTAAGCAATGCCGAGTGTACATGCCGTCATCACTCAGCTATTTCTAGTCTCCTACCACTACATCAGGCCATGGGGTGACATTTCCTGAATGGATAGTCTTGGTAGGTCAGTGGCTTAAATTGAGATGAAACTAATCAGTACAATGGACTTCTTAGATCTACAATCCTGTCTTTAGCCAGAGCACACTGGACGGTCTGAGTTCCAAAGAAAGGCCACTGTTTCATTCCAAAATGTGTGCACTCAGTCCTTGTACCACGTATGCCACCTGCCTCCCTGGCATGCTAGCATCAGGGAATAGGGAGGCTGAGAGAGGGTGGTGCGCAGAAGAGGGGTTGAGAGACAGGTATGATACCCAGTTGGCAGTCCCCTCTGGTTACCAAGGTGCAAGTCCCAGAAAACACATCACATAGGAGAAGAGCCAGGGTGTGACCCAGGATGCCTTGTCTCAGTTTGTGGGGAGAGTAAGGGAGAAGGCATTATAAGGGCCAGCATCATTTTCAAGAAACCATCACTTTATTTCTTGCTTAAAAGCAGAGCTGGCCAAGTTAAGATAGCCGTTTTTTCTGGATTATATTGTGTTTCAAAGCAAACCACTCCTCATAGGGACTCAGGCTACAAAGCACAGAGAGCTGGAACGGCCTTTACTGGTCATCTTGTCCAGGCACATTCAGGGCTTGCAGAGCGAAGTGGGCTGAGGCCTACAGAAGTTCAGTGCTCATCCCAGCTCCCACGGCCCCCAGAGCCGTCCAGCATTTCTCACTGTGTCTAGTGTTTTTCGTTATGTGGGTAAGAACGAGAGGAAAAACTCTCCATCCTGGAGTAGAGGGGAAATGTGGAATGGGCACAGATTTGAGTTTGGGCTCCTCTATACCAGCTCAGGGGGACTGAACGCATTCTCCAACATGGAACACAAGTCAACAGTGAGCGGATCCAATCAGCTGCTGAACAAAACAAACCTCTCTCCTGGGTCTTGTCTGACTTCTGCTGGGAGAATGTCCAAGACTGAGCAATGCTGGGCTAAAGACCTTGCAGCTCAGCCCAGACACAGAGGTGGCAGGATCAGCCCTGAGTTTAAAACTGCTCAGCCAGCCTGGAATGATGAGCAGCATGGCCAGAGCAGACAGCATCCAAAATGGGCAAAGGTAGGGAACTGGCAAGGCCCTCCTCCGATCAGATTGTTCAACAGCCTCTGAGCTGGCTGGCCAGGTCCTGGCCCCAGCCTCTTGGCCAGCCCTGCTGCCCTGAGCCAGGGCCCTCGCACCAGAGCAGGCCTTGAGCAGCCACCTTGCATGGCCTAGATCTCCTGGCACTGCATCGGAGTCAATCTTGCCTACAGCTGTCAGCGGCACAGTCTGTTTGATGCCGCACAAATGGCAATGATTCAGTCATTCCGGGGATGCTTCCAGGGCAGTGTTCTTGGGCATAAAGAAAAAGAGAATCCCCTTGGGGGGCCGGAGGCGGTGGGCTCCACTCCAGCGGGCTGGCTCATCCTCATCTAAACACCATCAAAAGCCTGCCAGGGTGTTTTTGTTGCAACCTGGCAGTTGAATGGCCTCTGACATTTGACTTGGGACCGTCCAGGTGACCTATTAAGTGAGATGCACTCTTGACGGCTGACCTTAGTGGATGTGACGGCAAGCTCACTGCTGCTCTAAATAATAAAAATTCTTTCTGACATGACGGAGGCAGAGAGGGAAATGGCCCCTCTGGTGAAACCCCATGGACTCTGCCTTAACCTCACTGCAGAGGGCTGCTGATGCAAAGGCTGGTATTTGCCTGCAATCTTTCCCTGGGAAGTAATTAGTTTCCATTTAGAGGGATGACAAATTGATCAGGCAGGAGTCGCACTGAGCTCTGAATTGAAGCTAAACTGTGATGGCTGTCGCTCTGGCAAGTCAGGTTTGTAGGTCTGTCGATGCATTTTACAGTTTCAAAATTCAATCACCCAACAGCAGGAGAGGAAAGACACTGCTCTGAAAAGAGAACCAAAGCCTGCATTTCCTTCTGCAAGTTCATTATCGCCTCGCTAAAGCATGACGGTGGTGTGAAATGGGTTAGACGCACGGATGCCTCTGTTAACGGCCAAAGAAAAAAAAGTCGCACATCATTAGGAATGGAATAAACGATACTGAGGCACACAGCAGAAATGATTTGATTAGTAATTTCCAGTTTTGAAAAGACCTGGAAAAGTACCAAATGACTATACAGAAGGTGTGATGGAGTTCTTAATTGCTGTAACTGCTCTGGGAGACTTGATGATTTGTGACATAGAATACAGCACAGTACGCTAACACTAATAACCGTTAATTAAATGCAGCAATGATATACTCTCAAAATGCACATACAAGTTACCATAATTTCCAGATTAAAAGCTGCGCCGTCAGAAGCCAAAGGCAAAGAAAGGTGGAGGGAAGGCAAGATACATCTCTCTTGCCTTCGTGAGCAGGCCCCACGGTCTGCCCAGAACAGAGCGGCCAGAAAACACTATGGGAAAAAACCACACTTAGCTGGAAAATGTGAAACGGTTCCTGAATGAAGCTGCCCCTCTGGAGGGAGAGTTATTAATTCTGAAGGGCTGCTGCAGCACCAGACCATCTGGCGGTGTGGAGAGAGTTCAGTGGCTGGTGCAGCTTCTGGTTGGATCTGCTCTGCCCCACCGTGACACTTCTCACTTGAACTGTTGTGATGCCAGGTCAGAAATGTTTGGGGGGAGTGAGGGAAGAGAGGGGTCTGGGGAGATCCAGGGGCTCTGCAGAGTTTTAGATGCTCTCCTTTTCATGTCCAGCTCCTAATGAATGAGGGGAGGTTGGGAGGGCTGAGGGAGTGGGAGGGTGGGAGCGATTCACACGAAAGCCTCATTTGAATGGAAGATAAAAGAAGTCAATTAATCTCCCTCCCTTTGGGTGAAGAACGCTTGTGAGCCTGAAGGAAGATGAAGGAAATGCTACTAGTATTTCCAACTCAATTATCTTGGTAATAGCACAGAAAGAAAGCTGGGATAAACAGAGAGATCCAGAGATCATTCCAATACTCCATTTCAGGCCATGGCCTTTCCTTTCTCCTTTTGCTCTGATTCAACAGTAAAGCCACCAGCATTTAGGAAATACCAGAGGCCCGCCTCTTGGAGAGGTCAAGGAGCAGGAGAAGTGCTTTTGGGCCACCCTTCACCAAAGGTCTACTACGCATTTGCCGGACTACGGAGTTAGGCCAGGCGAAGAATATACAAGGGTGAGATGCCACAAGGGTTATGCAGCACTTATGGGGATAAATGTTTCTGGAATAAGGAGGAAGAGGGCACTTTCAGAGGGGATAATTCTGGAAGGCTTCATGGAGGAGGTGGAAACGGAAGCAAATGTTGAATGAATTACAGGATCTGGCATGAGGCAAACACACAAGAAGGGCATTTGGTGGAGGGTGGGAGGGGTGGGGCTGAATAGCACAAATAAGTGCTCCAGGGGAGGCAAGTGAAATGTCAGCAGAGAGACCTGGGAGAAGTCAGGTCAGCCTGGGTGCGAGACAGATGTGTGGAAAAGCGTGTGGGAGACAGTTCGTGGAGAGCGCAGAATGGCAGTCAAACGTGGCTGCTGTTGACCCTGTGAGGGAAGTGATAGAGTCGGGACTGTGTTTTAGGATGGTTAAAGCACAAGAACCTGCAGTTCCCTCTGTTTGGAATGCTCTTCCCTCTAGGTATGTGCTCACAAGTTTCCTAAATAGCAAGTCTTCCCTGACGACTCCCTCTCCATCACCACTCTTCCGTCCCCTCAACCATCTATAAATGCTAACCATTCTTAGCATGTATCACCTAGACATCATATTATAGATGAATTTATTCCTTGTTTGTTCCCTCCACGTCCTTTTCAACAGATGACCTTGTTTTCTTCATTGTTGAATTCCAGAACTTGACACTGGTACTCAATAACTACTTGTTGAATGAGCCAGTTGATGGATGGGAAAAATCAATGGAAGCAGTAGTTCCCAAAGTGTCATCTAGACCAGCAGCCTCAGCATCACCAAGGAACTGGTCAGGAAAGCAAATTCTCAGGCCGTACCCCAGGTCTACTGCAGCGCAGATACTGTGAGTGGGGCCAGCCAGGACGTCATAGCAGAGGCTGTCTTGGTGGAAAGGGAGGGATGGACTGAGCCAGTCTTTTGAGAGGTAAAATACATAGCACTCAGCAAAGGAAGAGTCTGGGGAGACTTGCTGATCTGGGGCTTTGGTAACTGGCTGAATTGTGGATATGGGAATACAGGAACAGGTTTGGACAGGGTTGGGGAAAGAGTGAGATCAGAGATGATACATTCAATTAGTACATGATAATAAAGTTTGTTTCTTTGATTTAAAAGGCAGTCTAGAAAAATTCCCAGAGACCTGTCTTAGGATCCACTTAAAAATCAGAAAATCAGCAGAGGACACAGAGGTTGAGGAAAGATAACTTAGGTTTGTCACACTTTTATTTTATTTTATTTTATTTTATTTTTTTTAGACGGAGTCTCGCTCTGTCGCCAGACTGGAGTGCAGTGGCGTAATCTCAGCTCACTGCAACCTCAGCCTCCTAGGTTCAAGCGATTCTCCTGCCGCAGCCTCCTGGGTAGCTGGGATTACAGGCACGCACCACCATGCCCAGCTAATTTTTGTATTTTTAGTAGAGACGGGGTTTCACCCTGTTGGCCAGGATGGTCTCGATCTCTTGACTTCATGATCCGCCCACCTCGGCCTCCCAAAGTGCTGGGATTACAGGTGTGAGCCACCACGCCCGGCCTAGGTTTGGCACATTTTTAATGTTACGTGTCCACAAGACACCTGGCCATCTTGTTGACTGTGGAAAATATGGGTCTGAAGCTAAGGGCAAGACCTGGGATGGAGACATAGTCCAGTATCATTGTCATGCAAAAGTGGCGAGAGCCATCAGAGTGGACACAATCTTGGATTCTGCAGAGGCTGAGGAATCACTGAAAATGATCTGGGAATTGTTAGAGAGACAAAATGAAGATGAGGAGACGGGAATATCACAAAACCAAAAACATTTAAAAAATCAAAAATCAACAAGGGTGGTCATAACATTTCACATGCCCTTCAGGGTGGGCCTGATGAATGCAGGGACTGCTTAACCTGGCAAATGGAAATGACTGAAGCTTCTATGAGAATGGGTCAGTGCCATCAACGGGCAGAGGCAAAGCCAGCTGCTGTGAAGGAATGACAAGTGAATGGGGTCAAGAGACAAGGAGCCAGAGGAAGATCCACGAGAAGGGGGGTTGACACTTAAGCATGTTTATGTGCTGACAGCGAGAGAGCTTAGAAGACAGAAGAGAAGTCACTGAGGAGGATGGAATGGAAGGAGATACTCAGATGCACAAAAAGTTGACCTGAGACAGGAGGAGTGATACGTTTTCCACTGAGAATGTAGGGAAGGAATGTCACTAGTATGGACACAGGGAAGTAGGTCAGTCAGGTTAAGGCTCGGCAAAGCTGAGGCTCGGATGGAGAATGCAACATAGTTCTTCCAAGATTTTACACCTGGTTGAGGACACAATTGGAAATAAATTCAAGGCAAACTCTAGGAAATGGTACGAAGTATTATGGGGTGAAACAAAGACCTAAAAGTGAAAAATAAAACTATGAAGCTAATAAAAGAACATGTGAAATGATAACTGTGCACGAAGGATAGAGAAAGACTTATTAAACAAGATACTCCCAGAATGTTAAGTGAGGCCAGAATACGTATTTGTTTCACTATAGCAAAAGTAAAGATCTCTTAACATCAAGGTCACTACAGTTAGCTAATGGGCAACAGATTTGAAGAAGATATCTGAGTGTCCAAAATAATAGCCAACGACCCATAGTTAAATTATACCAAAAATGCAAATCAACAAGAAATCAGAAACTCAGAAAAATAGTCAACTCATTATAATACTTTATACCTATCAAGATGGCAAAAGCTAGAAAGGTGAATAACAGCAAGTGTGGGCAAGGACATCTGGAAATTAGAACTTACATGCAGTGCAGGTGGATTGCAGAATTCCGTAAATAGACACATTACAAGGATGGTTATGGTGACAGTGTGTGCTTGATTGTGGTGCTAATTTCATGGGAGAAGTTGAGGGCAAACTTAGCTATCCGATACTAGGGGAATGTGCGCTATAGAATACTCGGTATTACTGAGAAGCAACAAACACATGTGCAACAACCAGCAAGGCCAGATCCTAAAAATGTGATGTGGAGTGACAAGAAACAGAACTAAGATTTATAGCATATCATCACTTATGTAAACAAAACACCCACACAGAAGAACACTATCTACTTGACAAGGTTACTTATCAGGCATATGAGGCTGGGTGTCTGAGAATTGAGGAGCAGGCCAGGAGAGTGGGGAAAACTAAGGGCAGCCTCCCATGGATCCAGGATGACAGTGTGCTCTGAACTAAGGAGCCTGATTACCTTAGTTAATGTAGTTAACTGGTGAGCTCACAGATTTATGAAAGACCTATTTCTTTTTTCTTTTTTCTTTTTTTTTTTTTTTTGAGATGGAGCCTCGCTCTGTTGCCCAGGCTGGAGTGCAGTGGTGTGATCTCCGGTCACTGCGAGCTCTGCCTCCCGGGTCCACACCATTCTCCTGCCTCAGCCTCCCGAGTAGCTGGGACTACAGGTGCTGGCCACCATGCCCGGCTATTTTTTTTTTCTATTTTTAGTAGAGATGGGGTTTCACTGTGTTAGCCAGGAGGTCTTGATCTCCTGACCTTGTGATCAGCCCGTCTTGGCCTCCCAAAGTACTGGGATTACAGGCATGAGCCACCGCGCCCGGCGAAAGACCGATTTCAAGTAGGGGTCTAGTAAGTCTTCCTGAAGGGTAGGAGTTCATGGTGCCTCTTCAAGGATGGGAATAGGACTTCAATTTACAAAGATAAAGGGTGTTCTGAGCCAGAGGAACAGCTTGAATGCAGATGGGAAAGTACTGGGCATAACTAGAAACATCTAATGGACCAGCGTGGCTGGAGCCGGGTGGACTAGTGTGGCTGGAAGGTGGGTGAGGGATTAGACCAATGAGAGAGAAAAAAAAGCAACTGTGGATGACTTTGAATGGCAGGCCTGGGAGGTGAGAAATGATGTGGCCACACTGGCTGCCATGTGGAACGGGGGCGATCAGAAGCCCGGGAGGCTGGGAGATGAGATGGAAGCTGCTGCAGGAATACGGGCAAGAAGTGATGATAGCATTGGCTCTAGCAATGGAAAGCTGAGCTTTCAGGGCCTGCCTGGTGGACAGCGACAGAATTCCAAAGTAGCAGTGCTATGGCCCACATCACAGTTTAATGATGGCTTTCTCCAAAAACAAACTGTCATTGTGACCAGTGGAAAAGTGTGTTACTGTTCTAGGCCCACACTCCTAGCCAAGGGAACCAAGCCTTCTTTCAATCCCCGCCCACAAGCACCACTGGTATCAATGAAAGCCCCTGTGTCTCAGTTGGTCTCTTACACACTTACACACACACACACACACACCATTAGTTCTGAGCTAATCACAGAAGTAAACAGTATTTTATTCTAGTGCATCCTGGGATGTCTGTGCTGACTTCCAGTTTCTATTAGCCTAGCATGCCAGTCCCCTGACCTCATGCAGGATTTTTTACATTTTTTTTTTTTTCCCTGTGAGTTTATTTTTCAGAGGTTGGTTCAACTTGTTCTAAATGAGTCAAGTGTTGGGGCTCTAACTTTTTCCCTTGAGAGATTTATAACTACTAAGAAAAATTTCCTGTTTCATCCTAACCTGTCTTCCTACCATCCGGGCCACCACCAACCATTTATTTTTCTTAGGAGCTCCAAGAGAAATGTTCTAAAGTATATTTTCTAGAGAGATGAATGTCATGAGACATGCACATCCGTGTACTGTATACATCACAGCCTTCCCGAGAAAGAGACCACAATGCTCCCCTAGCCACCAAAATGCATCCCATAGGATTAAATCTGCTCTGAGTTAAGAGTATAAACATCCTTTTCTCTTTTCTGCCTGACAGCCTTAATCCCTTAAAAAGGCTCAGCCATCATTACAGAAAACGACATACTGTAATGTTTTCAAATTTTCCTCTAAAACACAAGACTGCTAATCAGAAGAGCACAACAGAGACTCTGAAACCTCTGTCAACTGTGATTGTACAAGCAGTGCTGAACTCAGCCTTGTAGTCCTCTCAGAGAGGGAATGGAGGGGTTTCCTCTCTTCTGACTTCCAATAGGGAAACTGAGGCAAGTAAATGACAAGCAGTGCTGAACTCGGCCTTGTAGTCCCCTCAGAAGGAAAATGGAGGGGTTTACTCCCTTCTGGTTTCCAACAGGGAAACTGAGGCAAGTAAATGTAAGGGCGTGCTTAAGGCAGCTAAGACTGATCTAGTGGCCTGTCTGCAAGGTCCCAGTGGGGATGAGTGATTCCCTATTTTTTTTTTTTTTTTTTTTTTGAGACAGGGTCTCGCTCTATCACCCAGGCTGGAGTGCGGTGGTGTAATCATAGCTCACTGCAGCCTCAACCTCCCAGGTTAAGCAATCCTCCTGCCTCACCCCCTCCAGTAGCTGAGACCACAGGCACGAACCACCACACCTGCCTGGCTTATTTATTTGTGGGTAAAGATAGGGTGTTCCTATGCTGCCCAGGCTGGTCTCAAACTCCTGGGCTCAAGCCCCCTATTTCCTTTGAGCTGGTCTTAGAGGAGAGGGGGAAAGGTTTCAATCTTCAACCTTCTTGGGGCTCATGTGCTTCAAACTCAAAAGCAATTACCTAGTCCCTTAGTGATGCTGGGAAAATAATATTTCATTTGGTTTTATCTGAAAACCAGATTTTTTATTTTCTTTCGTCTAGTGAAAAGGCCATAAAAGAAACCAGACTTTTGGTGTGGTGGTGGTGGCGGCAGCGGGGAGTGGTAGTTGGGGGCGATGCATAAAACATTATACTTTGACATATATTATGCGCTTAATCTTTTGTGGCAACTTTTTTACATTTGTAAGAGTTATGGATTTTAAAAGTCAGGGCTAAGATGGCTTAATGAGCATTCACCCCCCTGGAAGTAGAAGTAGGGCTGATGTGTGTTAGTCAGCTGTTAGCTTTATTACCTCTCTTCTGTACTAAAAGTGACAAGTTGAACACATTATAGAGAGCTCAGATGTGTTATGCAGATGAAGCCTGCAGCAATATCTGCCTGCTCTCTATTATTTATGATGTCTATATAATACAATGGACTGAGATTTAAGCCATTGTGATGCAGTTTGTTTTCCAGGGTGCTAAAGTACAGCACATTTTACAGAGAATTGCATCTCTGTTACATATTAATCAAATCCATCTTACATGCAGCTCTTACACTGTAAACTAAAGGGAAAAAAAGATTAAAGCGCTTGGCTTTTCCTCAGCTGTCAAGGACTGGCAATAAAATAATAATAAGGGCTTCTAAATAATGTGTGTGTGACAGGCCTGTGCTCGCTCGCACAGTCCTTTATGGAGGTTAACTACAAAATAAGTTCCAGTGAGTGATCGGGAACAGGCATGTGGGTAACACTGTAATGCCAACGACGGCATAATTCTTGAAAAGTTCATTTGCAGAAAATTCTCTGACTTGATGAGGCAAAGTTTGGCCCCCTGAATCATTCTGCCATGGTGTGCGGCATCTGCAGAGTTGCTCTGAAGTTTACAATCCTCGCACTTTTGAACTTGCTTCAGCTGCAGTCCATTAAAAACTGAAAGCGCCATTCCCTGGTACCCAAGCTGGGGTTTACTGTTCGGGAAGTCATGGGAAAGTGGTTTCATGGCGGGACTTGTCCAAAAGCTGCAGGGTTCTGTGGTTTGGACAGGATTTGGGGGGATTATTACTATTCTTTTACACGAAGGTGATCAGCAGGTCTCACTGCTACTTTGGGTTTGGGGAGAAAGATGGGGAGTTTCGGTAATGAAAGTCTGGCTCTCTAGAAGTTCTCCCCAAGCCCTTCATCCAGGGAAGCACTGCCAGGGCACTCAGGAGACTTCTGTGTCTTTATTTCCAACTCTATAGACTCTCAAAGAAGGAATACAGGTTACAAGATTCATAGCCACTTCCTGTCCCTCGGAATGGAAAATGCCTGCATGCCAACCTGAGCCCAACTCACTTTTCAGCTCGAGGTAATTTCTAAAGAAAGGAGGGGAGGGAAATTGCACTTGGAAGCACTCAGTCTGCCAGGGAGTTAACAAAGAGCCTGGATCTGTGCCTTTGTAGTAATCAGTAGATACAACACAATGGTTTCAGAATCTGCCTATTTACCCAAAAGCTCAAAGTACAAAATTTACACTATTACCCCGTTGCCCACCATCTATAAAAACCAACCCCCAAAATACCACTACTTAGGGAAATCGCTTAGCCTCCCTGGGGCTGCTTTTCTTGCTCTAATGTGAGAAGAACAACGCCTCCCTCTTCCTACCTCCTGAGGCCTCACAAAAAGGGGTTCTCGAATTATGGGTAACATTATAGTCCTCCAGTTTCCTGGACTCTTCAACTTGTCCAAAATGAACACCTGTTATCTGATTTATTAAAACTGCAGTGAATGCTATTTGAAAACTTCTTAATTCACAAATCTAATAAGCACTTATTGAGTGCCCATGCTTTGCTAAAGCTCTGTGTCCCTTACTTAGAATTTACGTAACTCTGGATTTGCAGCATCTATTCTGAGATGGAAGGGTGGTGGTATATATGCAACGTACTATGGTTTCAACCCTATCTACTTATTCCAAACATCCAGGAAGGTTTTAAAGAAACTCAGTGGCCGAGCCCCACATCAAACCAGTGGCCTCAATCTCAGTATTTTTGAAAGTGTCACAGATGATAGTTAAGCCAGGATGAGAACTTTTAAAAAGCATAATGGTTAAGAACATGGACTCCCAGTGAAACTCCAAGGCCAACATGGAATCAGGCTGAACCAGGCTAAATGTCCTGCTCTACCAAGTTTAAAGCCTGAGCCTCAGTTTTATCTTGTGTAAAACTGGGGATAAAAAGACAACCTACCTAACATAACACATAGGGATCACGTTTGCCTGGAAACTGGCAGGTGCTCGATAAACATAACAATGCCATCTTACATGCAAAATACTGGAAGTTAAAAAGCACTTTCTGGCCAGGTGTGGTGGCTCACGCCTGTAATTCCAGCACTTTGGAAGGCTAAAGTGGGAGGATCACTTGAGGCCACGAGTTCAAGACTAGCCTGGGCAACATAGCAAGACCCCCCCATCTCTTAAAAAAAAATTACTTGGGCATGGTAGTGCATGCCTGTAGTCTCAGATCTTGGGGAGGCTGAGGTGGGAAGATCCCTTGAGCCCAGGAGTTTGAGGCTGCAGTAAACTATGATCACACAACTGCACTCCAGCCTGGGAGACAAAGTGAGACACTGTCTCAAAAAAAAAAAAATGTATTTTTGTAGGCCATCAATTTAACTTAACCCTCACAAAATCCACGGAGATGATGTATGATTATTCCCACTTTATAAATGAATAAACTGGCTCAAAAAAGTTCCGTGTTTTTTCTAAGGTCCCAGAAAATGTATACGTAAGACGGGCAGTTGAACCCAGGTCTCCCGATACCTAAGGTTTCCACCTTGCCATGGCTGCCATAACCAACTACTCTGTCAGTGGAAGTGATCTGTCTTAATAGTGGTCAACATGAAGGTATTGCTTAGAGTAGTGGTTCTGAAAGCACACCAACGTCACCTGGAGGACTGGCTGCAACACAGCTCTCTGAGCCCCATTCCCAGAGTTTCTGATTTAGTTCCCAGGTGGCGATGCTGCTGGTGAGGGACCACACCTGGAGAACATGCTGCCTTAGAGTTTGCGAAAGGAGGTGAAGCCACCATCTCACACCTTGCCCGGGCCACTCCTCGTGACACAGCTTCCTCCATGCCTCTCTGCAATGGTGCTGCCTGATAGCCTAGGCAAGATGTCATTTGGTCTCTTAAGAATTTGAGTCTGAAGACCTGCCGGAGACATAAGAGGCCCACATCTACTTGGCCAAATCACTCCTTTCTCCAGAGAGCTGCCAAATCCCTGGCATGATCCCTACAGACAGCAGCCCAGTCTGATTTTGCTCCAGAGGCAAACACACGAATGGAGGCAGCAGAGCCAGTACCTCTCTGCCTCTTGGATGTCATTTCCAGACTAATTGGCTGGAAGTGCCTGGGTGCTCTGCACTTCCACTTCTATCCACCTGGCACATCATCAATCGTGTGTCAAAGTCTCTCCTAGGGTCCATCTTGGGGCCAGAGTCATCTAAGCGCATGCACAAGTCCTGCAGTCCTTAGTCATGTTAAGCAGGGAAATGAAAACCTGCCAATATGGAAAGAACGCAAATCACCCCTTCTAGAAGATTCAGCAGTGTTTTCCAGGAATAGTCCTCTGACAGAACCTGATAAACAATGCTCTTCTCACCTCCCTCCTTCCCACTGCCAGGCCACCTAGAGACGGGAACAACCCAGCTAAGAACTAAAACTCGTTTCCTCTCCCTCTCTGTGTATGACTTGCCCAAAGGTGCTCAGGGACAGCTTAGGAACCCAGGCCTTCGGGTCCTCAGATGAAGCCCTTCAAGGCCTGGGATAGGCTGTGGGGAGGGGCTGGCCTCTCACCATGGCCCCGAGGATTTGCAGGAGCAAACCTATCTCCACTAAAAGGCAGCACAATTTCCAAAGAGTTGCCTGATTGCCGTAAAGCCCTCTCTGCCTTCACAATGTTCAGAAGGCCTCGCTGGCAGCCAAGGGGGTAAGTCACAAAGTCGAGAGGACACACAGGAGAGGCACATCTGAATGTCATGTCCTTGAAAGGGCTCGTGCCTTTGTGGTTCAGACATGAAGAGGAGCTCAAACAAGATGCCCTGTCGAGCAATGCCTGGCTAGCCCACAGCAGAAGCCAACCTCTAACGTGGCATGAAAGACACCAAGGTACTATTAATTTTTTCGCAGAGTGGAATTCATGAGGCACTCGGTACTCTGGTTCTTGGAATCCCACTCTCAGAGGTGGATGACACAGCAGATGTCACTAAGTGCTGACTCCCTCTTTACAGATGGTGAAGGGGTATAAGGCTCTGTGACTCACTCAAGGCTCCGGTTACTCAGCAGGAGATCAGTGACCAAGGACCATGTCTGCTAACCCCAGCCCCCAACACTAAGCTGCCCAGAGACCAAGAATGTCTAGAGAGCTAACAGGGTTTCCGCAATGTGCAGCTCACAATCTGCCTTTGCTCACTTTCATCTCATCCTCTTAACCTTTCTGGGAGGAAGTTGCACCTACTCCCATTTTACAGAGGAGGAACGCTGAGGCTAAGAAAAGCCAAGTGGTTGGCTGAGGTCACCCAGCTGAATCAGATGGGATGGAGGATGTGGGTCCACATGCACATGGTCTTATTCCTAGCCTTGTGCTTTCTCCTCATCGTGGTTATCCCTCTTGACATTGGCTCAGGAAAGATCTTGTGTGTGGAGAATGATGTACTGAATCACAAAGCTGATGGAGCCAGGCCAACAGCTCTGAATGTGTGCACTCTAGAGGGCTGCCACAGGTCCAGCCCGTGCAGCTTAAATCCAAAGGTTGTCCTCAAGCATGCAAGGTCATTTCCAAGGCTAGGCCCGCCAAACAGCAAGTGGGGGATGAAAGGTGGATTGCTGGAAAGTAGAATTCACAGGACACTTGACATTCTGGATCAAAGCCCCAGGCACACTATATCCAGGTTCTTTGTGCTGGCTTCTCCCTCTGCCTGGAGTGCTCTGCAGGGCGCAGCCTCCTGCTCCCTTTAAGTCTTGGCTTACATGTCCCTTTCACAGGGAGATGCCTCCTGTCCTCCTATTTCAAATGGCGCCTTCCCACTCCAGCACTCCCAACCCCCTTCCAACAGATTCCATTTTACTCATTGATTCTCCTTGTCTCTTCTCACCACTAGAAGGTGAGCGCCACAAGGGCAGGGACCTTTTGCTAGCTTTGTTCACTGATGTTTCTAGTACCTAGAATCAGCACTGATGATATGGATCTAGTACCTAGAATCAGCACTGATGATATGCGTCTAGTACCTAGAATCAGCACTGATGATATGGATCTAGTACCTAGAATAATCCTGACACAGCCATAACCTTTCACCAGCATCCGACAATGATGAACATTTCTCCACATTTATCTGTGAATGTGTGTCTCTTTGTGTATTTATTTTTCCTAAACCATCTTAAAATTTAGGAAAGCATATTATTGCCTAGAGTAAGAACATTACCATACCCAGAAATTTCAATTGATGCATTATTTAATAGATGGTTCATATTCAAATTTCCCCAGCTGTCCCCTCAAATATCCTATATACAAGCTTTTAAAAAATCTAGACCTATGGCCCAATCAAGGATCAGGCATTCCATGTGTTCTGTCCTTTTTTTTTTTTTTTTTTTTTTTTGAGATGGAGTCTTGCTCTGTAGCCCAGGCTAGAGTGCAGTGGTGCGATCTCGGCTCACTGCAACCTCTGCCTCCAGGGTTCAAGCGATTCTCCTGCCTCAGCCTCCCGAGCAGCTGGGATTACAGATGACCACTACCACACCCGGATAATTTTTGTATTTTTAGTAGAGACGGGTTTCACCATGTTGGCCAGGCTGGTCTCAAACTCCTGACTTCACCACCTGCCTCGGCTTCCCAAAGTGCTGGGCTTACAGGCGTGAGCCACCGCGCCTGGCCCATGTTCTGTGTCTTTAGCCACCTGGAGAGAAGCTTAGTAAGTACTTGGTGAGCAAATGGATGGGTGAGTGAGCTGTGCTGTGGAGAATCCTCCAGCAGTCTCTTCCCAGAGCCAGAGTGAAGAGGTGGGGGGACCCTCGCTCTGATTTTGCTCTACGTCTCTCCCTTCTGCTTTAGGTTCTCCCAACACATTCATATAGGGTGTGTTTCACCAAGCGACCCTGAAAAGGCCCCCAGACAGTCACTGTCTTGCCCTCTACCCCATGGGGCATGGATGCTGCTCTCAGAGCCCTCTCCCCATGTGAATTTCCATTATCCTCCAGACCAACTTTTTTTTTTTTTTTCCGCAAGGTAGAGGGCTTTCCCTACTGCTCCTGGCTCACATCTTTTTGTACAAATATGGAGGAACCAATGTGTGGCCTGGCTGGTGGGAACCTTAAAGGTCCAGCCTGTGAACTGCCTGCAGGAGGGGTGTTTCGAGCCAGCAGTGGGGGTCTGTGTCCTCGGCAGCCCACAGAAGTCTGTTTGCTCGGGAAAAGCCAACCGTGGCTATTATGACTCCATTAATGGCATGAGCTGCGGGATGCTCAAAAAAAAAAAAAAAAAAAAAAATAGGAAAACCGTGCTCAGGAGAGGGCAGGAGGAAGAACCCAAGAGAGACATAAAAAGGCAATAAGATTCAGAGAGCACTCTTAGGAGAGAGGAGGGTGATGGATGGAAGGGAGGGGAGTGTCAGGCAGGGAAGACGTGGGAGCCAGAGAGGGGCAGCAGGGAGTTAGAACCTCAGATTCACAGGAATCTGCGTGGCTCAACAGGAGGCATCTGTGCCCGCAGACAGCAGTCCTAGGACAAGCAGAGAAGAGAGCAGGGAAGGGGCTGAAGAGGTCAGAGAGCAAAGCGAAGAAGCCACAGGGTCCACCCTCCACTGGAGCCCAAGAAGAATGAGCAAAGGCCAAGGGGCTTAATGAGAAACCAGCAGGGCTTTCCTCACTTCTCCTTTATGAAATCTCAGCCCACGGTTCTGGACTGAGAGGAAACCGAATCCCCCGGCTGCCTTTCGCTGGGGCCTCCTTCCTGCCTTCTGTTCCTCTATTAGCGCTCTGCACTAATTACTGCTGTACCTCCATCCTAACAATGGATGCTCTTGATGCCTTTCAAGTGTGAGTCTACATTTGGAATCACCCCTGTCCAGGATTGCTGGAGCCTGGAGTTGCTGCAACCTCCACGGTGGGTACTGACCATCTAATTTCCTAGTCTCCTAGGGGCTCTAAATCCAGCCCCCTCTGACCTGCCAGCAGGAGAGATGACCTCACATTTGTCCTGCTTATCACTTGTAATAACCATTAGGGACAATGGCAGGCGCTCACACCTGCTGCCCACTAGGACGGCAGATCGGGTCTCCACAGGAGGCCAGAGATGCAAATCTCCTTGTCCTTTTCATCACAGGCAGTCTCCCCTCTGGTCACACCACTGAATCAAGGGACACGGGAGAACTAAGCCAAAGCGGCAGAGTGCGCCCTGCCCCCTAGCAAGTTAGCACACACGGGCGCGGGGTGGGAGATGCTGTCAAGCAGCAGTATTGATTCAAGGATATTTTGCTGCTGAGCCCCTTGCTGTGGCCCAGCCAACCGTGCAAAGGCTAAGGTTGGGGACGTGGGGCTATAAATGGTGCTGACTGTATTCTCCGCACACCCATTTCTTAGTGAGGAGTGACTTTCTGCAGCCTGGGCCATTTTCACAGCTGCCCTTGTCACTAAAATGGTGCTGCATCTACATCTGGGACAGAACCTGTGGCCTTGGGGCCACCACTGGGACAGCGCTCTTCAGCCCACATTCTAGGTTGCCCTAGAAGGGGTTCTGAACCCCTTCCCCCACGGTTCAGAAATCATGGAGAGTCTCAGAACTCCCTAACCTGAACAGCCCATTGGACGCTTCCTCTGAAATGAGCCTCTTCCCGCACAGAGCAGCATGCCTGACACGCACACAGCCGTGCAGACACGCATGTGCACATGCTTCCCCGCCGCCAGTCGCCAGCCCCTGCCCTGGTGTTCTCTTCAAGGCGAGCCAGCAGCCCGGGCAGCCCGCAGCAAGCCGGGCCCCAGCCCTGCTGTAAAGTATTAACTCACACTGAACACAGTTTGTCTCTGAGGACCCTCTTGGCCCCTTCGTCATCCTGTGCTGACATTTTAATCGTGCTTTTGTGGGAGCTGGCTGGCAGTTTGTCATCAGGAATGGCGCGGCGAGGGGCCAGAGCGGGTTGCTGGCTGTGGCTGCTGCTGAGGGAAGCAGCCCATTCTGACAGACTGAGCAATAATCTGAACTTACTGCGCCGAGCCTGTGGGACACCAGCCGGGCCGCTTTATCTTCTTCATTAAAGTACGCTCAAAAAAAAAATCCATTTTCCTTTAAAGTCTCAGGAACAGATGGAGTAAAATTAATTGCGCCATTAAGTCCCGATAGACAATACCAGAGTGGTTTTCTTTCAACTGTGCATGTGTGTTACAAAGTGCTCTTCGTAAAAGGCAATTACTGCAACATTTGCCATAAAATAAAGGTTGCTTTAATGGGCAATAAACACAGGCTTCAAATTTTGTATGAAATGGGTCTCTAAAGGGCGCTGTTAGAGGCAGCTCAAAGGCACGACTGACTTTAGTATTTCTGCTCGGGCTTCAGCTCAGCTAGTTCCGAGAACAATGATTCCCCACCCTTGGATATATTCTGATAGAATTATGTATGTGATGTTCACTCACTGCATGGGCCTCTCCAGCCAGATTTTTCTGGTCAGCAAACAGCAGGCAGGAGAGGGAGAGCAGGAAAGAGAGAGAAAGAAAACAAGGGGCAGTGGCAAGTTCACTAAGGGTGTCCTGGGCTGTACCCACTGCCTGAAAAGAAACCAGTTAAAGTGACAGGCCCCGTTCACGGGAGCCGAGAACACAATTTACTCGTCCTCTGTCTTGTAGGTCTGGTGAAGCTTTCTAGTTGATTCCTGGCAGCAGGGCTCAGTAAGAAATCTATAGTTACGTACATTTGGAGCAGAGATTTGGCAGAGGGAAAATAGGCTGTGCTTTACAACCGAGACGAAAATGATGATGAAGGTCTGTCAGCATACTGATGACTGGGCCCTCCAGCCAGAGCCCAGCTTTCCGCTCCTCTGAGGACAGCCGTGTAATGCTGCCTGGGTGAACCCAGAAAGCACACTGCAATATAGAGCTCTCCTGGCACACGCAGAGGAGGCTGCCTTTCTGAGCCCCCTACCCCTTTCCTCTGCAAACCCCACGTGCAAATCTTGCCCTTTCCCGATCCAAGCTGCTCAGACATGCCTGGATGGGGGCAGGAATGGAAAGACGACCAGAAATTCATTTCAATCCACTCTATTCCTACATTTCAGTAATTACAAAGTTAGCATGACATATAAATGATCCATTAATTGAAATATGGACTACACCGACTCCAATATTTATGGTATAAATCCATATTTCATTAAACAAATCCAATAGGCAAATATATCAAGGAGAACATGAGAGCATTTTTATTCAAGTATGAGATCAGGAGCTAAAAGACCATCTTCTGTCCAAAATATAGACCTAAAGCTTTTAAAAAAGAAAAAAAAAAAGGACCTTAGGTAAATTTAGAATTAGTTGGGGCTGGTGAGACAGCGAGGCTGATGATGATGAAAATTAACTTTAAGTAAATCCAGGGTCAGCTTATATGGTCAGCTCAGAGAATCAGGGGCTCCATCAGTCACCAGCTGCCATGATCTGAGACACGTCTGCCTCTATTCAGGCTGCTAAGGGAGGTGGCAAGGGGATGGATTCAGGCCCTACCGTGTATGTTGGCTGCTATGACCACAGTAGGGCTGGCTTTTAGCTGTGGGCTTTTTTTTTTCCCTTTTTTTGAGATGGAGTCTCGCTTTGTCGCCCAGGCTGGAGTGCAGTGGCACGATCTCAGCTCATGGCACCCTTGGCCTCCCCGGTTCAGCAGATTCTCATGCCTCAGCCTCTTGAGTAGCTGAGATTACAGATGCCTGCCACCACGCCTGGCTAATTTTTTGTATTTCTAGTAGAGATGAGGTTTCACCCTGTTGGCCAAGCTGGTCTCAAACGCTTAAGCTCAGGTGATCCTCCCGTCTTGGTTTCCCAAAATGCTGGGCTTAGAGGCGTGAGCCACCATGCCTGGCCTAGCTTTGTTTTAAATAGAAGGGTTGGTTTGCACTGAGCCATCCATGTTGCTACCCGACCTCTTCTTGCATTAGGTGGTTTCCATCTCCAAGTGGCATCTGCAGAGGGGTGGCGTCTGTGGCAGTACAGCAAACCCGACTGCCTCGCGATGGATGTGAACCTGCCACCAGGACCTCAGCACTTACTAAACTCATCTTCTCTTGGCTCTTCCACAGGCACTTCCTGACATCCTTATACCCAGCTGGAATCCCCACTTCCCCCCAATGTCTGCCACCCCCTCCCTGTTCCATCAGGCCAAGGGAAGACCTCGCCATCTATCTATCCAGCTGCCCGGTTCGGAAATGGCGCTCAGAGGTCTCCTCCCTCTTTACCCGTGCATTCCCATCCTGAGGATCCCAACTCCTTGTCTTCAGTTTCTTTAATGCTGTCTTAATTCTGGCCCTGATCATCTCCTTTGAATGTAACAGCATCCTAACTGGTCTCCCTGCTCCAGTCTCAACCTCCCGTAACTGCATCTTAAGATTACCAACCAAGTGGGCTAAAATCAAAGTTTTCATACACTGCTTTTTGCCAAGGAAAGTTCTGATTACTGGATATTTTTGGGCGGGGGGAGGGATGTACATATAACTATTAATAGCATGGTCTTTTACTCTCAAAGTATCTCAGTTTCAATGAAAAATTATAATCTTAGCTAAACCTCACATCACTTCCCTTCTTCATTAACTCCTGTTACCTTCAGGAAAACGTAAAGGTCCTTAAGCTTCAGATCCAGGTTCTTGTAGAGCCTGAAGCTTATATAATTTATATAAATATATATAAAAATATACTTTTGCAAATTAAAAAAGGAACAAAGCCCAACATGTGGCCCCACCTCAGGGGCCCTGCAGCTTAAGCTTCAAGAGCTTCATGGTAAATCTGTCCCACCATGGCATATAAACATGTTTTTTGATCTGGCCTCTGCTTACTTCTTTGGGCTGTCTCTCAACATTGCCCGCATGGCTCCCAAGGCATTGCTTTGCCACACTTGTGCCCTGTGCTTCAGCCACAATTTCTACTTATAGTTAGATCGATGAGCCACCTTCATGCACACCTCCATACCTTGCCCATGCTCGTCCATCAGCCAGGTGAAAGACGGGGAAAGAGTATCCCGGCAAGCTTCCATGCAACTTTCAGGGCTTGGTTTTAATATCACCTTCAGAAAGTCTCTACTGATGACTCTACACAGGGGCCTGTTTCCTTTCTTTGAAGCTCCCATGACACCCTAACCACGTTTATCCCTACCTTGATTGCACAGCAAGAAATTAACTGTCTTTTCCTCCACCGGGTACATAACAGATGCTAAATGCACATCTAGTAAATGAATAAGCCATTCTGAGAACAAAGCATCCCTTTTTCCATTGCATGTGGGATCCCTGCTAAGGATGGACACTTGGCTTGGAATTGCATGGAGAGTGACAGGAACTGGCACCAGCCCTACACTGTAAAATTCCAACTCTGCTGTATCTGAACCAGGACAGTTACCAAACTAGAGCAAATTGTGATTGAGTGTTGGCAGAGATGGAATAATGAGCTGGTGCTGATTAATACCCGAAGACCGGGTTAGTAGTTCTCAACTATGTTTGCACATTAAAAACATCTGAGCTCCACAGCAGAAGAAGCTATCAACAGAGAAAAGAGGCAATCCACAGAATGGGAGAAAATATTTGCAAATTACGCATCTGATAAAGGTCTAATATCCAGAATCTACAAGGAACTCAAACAACTGAACAAGCACAAAACAAATAACACCATTAAAAATGGGTAAATCACAGAGACACTTTTCAAAAGAAGACATACAACACATGAAAAAATGCTCAACATCACTAGTCAACAGAGAAATTCAAATCAAAATCACAATACGCTATCATCTCACACCATTCAGAATGGCTATTATTAAAAGTAAAAACAACAGATGCTGGCAAGGCTATAGAGAAAAGGGAATGCTTATATACTGCTGGTGGGAAGGTAAATTAGTTCAGTGCCTGTGGAAAGCAGTTTGCAGGTTCTTCAAAGAACTTAAAACAGAATTACCATTTGACCCAGAAATCTCATTACTGGGTATATATCCAATAGAAAATAAATGGTCTACCATAAAAGACACCTGCACTCAGCTGTTCATCACAGCACTATTCACAAGAGCGAAGACACAGAATCAACCTAGGTGCCCATCAACAGTGGACTGGATAAAGACAGTGTAGTACATATACACAATGGAATACTATGCAGCCAGAAAAAGCAACAAAATCACGTCCTTTGCAGCAACACGAGTGCAGCTGGAGGCCATTATCTTAAGTGAATTAACGCAGGAACAGAAAACCAAATACTGAATGCTGTCATTTGTAGGTGGGGGCTAACCACTGGGTAGACACGGACATAAAAATAGCAACAATAGACATTGGGGTCTATAAGAGGAGAGAGGGAAGGATGAGGGAAAGGGCTGAAAAACTATTGGGTACTGCGCTCAGTACCTGGCTGATGAGATCATTCATACTCCAAACCTCAGCATCACAAAATATACCCATGTAACAAACCTGCACATGTACCCCCTAAATCTAAAATGAAAGTGGAAATTTTTAAAAAATACTGAGTTATTTAAAAAATATATTTCCTTGTCTGGTACCTAGCCCTAGAGATTATTATTTTTTTCCTGTGGTAGAATCCAGTCCTACCAGTACTTTAAAAAAAAAAAAAAAAAAAAGGTTTACATTAATTTTTTTTGTTTGTTTTGTTTTGTTTTTTTTGTTTTTAGAAACAAGGTCTTGCTATGTTGCCCAGGCTGGATACAAACTTTTAGGCTCAAGCAATCCTCCCACCTTGGCCTCCCGAGTTGCTGGGATCACAGGTGTGAGCCACCACACCTGGACATCTATCAGTTCTTTAAAAAAGATCTCCAGAGCAGGCGTCACGTGGCTCACGCCTGTAATGCCAGCACTTTGGGAGGCCGAGGCAGGTGGATCACCTGCTGTCAGGAGTTCGAGACCAGCCTGACCAATATGGTGAAACCCCATCTCTACTAAAAATACAAAAATTAGCTGGGTGTGGTAGTGTGTGCCTGTAGTCCCAGGTACTCAGGAGGCTGAGACAGGAGAATCGCTTGAACCTGGGAGGCAAAGGTTGCAGTGAGCTGAGATCGCGTCACTGCACTCCAGCCTAGGTGACAGAGCAAGATTCCATCTCAAAAATAAATAAATAAAATAAAACTAATATTAAAAAATAAAAAAGGTCTTCAGATGATTCGAGAGCTGAAAAATGATGATTTAGCCAATTTTATATGAGTTTAAAACCACCAATTAAAACACTTTTGCTCACAATTGGATATGGTTACAGTTACCCACCTATCTATAGCCACGAATGTATGTGGTCTATCACATATCATGTCATTTACTCCTGATGAACCAGAGTCTACTGTTACATGTTTGTATAGAGGGGCATGACGGCCTGGCAGTTTCTCACCTCCTCGTAGGTGCAATCAACAATGCTTGGCGGGTGTTTGGTACAAGCGGTTACCGGAAATACGAAGAAGTAAGACTTAGCCTTTATTCTCAAGGAGCTTACCATATTTTAGGTGAAATCACAACAAAAGTAGGCAGTAAAAGAATATTCACATGCCTGTAGCTATCAAGTGCCATCTGAGTACTGGTGAGGAGTGCTTTGTGTAATGATGTCCCCCATGGCAGAGCTGTGATTGTCAAGTATTGTGTGAATCCCAAAGGTTGAACACGTGGAGGAAACAGCAACTTCAACGGCTGTAAGTCAGGGAATAACTCTAAAGTCAAATTGGATACACACTCATTCATTCATTCCTGCTATTTACTGCTAAGAATATGCATCAAGCACTTGGCTACATACCACACATAATGGGGGGTTCTAGAGATACGGGGGTGCAGAGAACAGAGATGACTCCCTAGTTGGATAAAATGTATTACAAGAGAGTCTCTAATTCATTATGCATCAATGTTCTTAATTGCTACTGTAGTGAGCGCCGTAAAGGGAAAGTCCAGAGTCCTGGAACGTGAAAGATGATTATAAGCCAAGGACCACAGAGATCTCCCAAGAACATAGGAGGTAATGGACTCAACCTCAGTGATGAGCCAGGCTGCTGGCTGTGGAGTGGAACAGCCTGAGGAGGAAACTGGTGAGCTGGGGAGAGCTCAGGATTCGCCTCCCTGCTGGACAAAATTCTCTCTCACTGGCAGAGAAAAAAACCTGTGGGGACTTACACAGTGCCATGCGCAGATGGGGTTTAATGAATGTGGTGATGATAATGATGATAATTACTCAAATTCTTTCCTATCTCTACACCCCAGGGAGGCCAGCGCTGCCTTTGTCATCTGACTAAATCTGAGAGGTGACCCTCTTTCCTAACTTTATTCTGTAATGTCTTCCCACGTGGGGCACAGTGTTTCTCTACCTTACATCACTCTAAGCAGCATATGTTTAGCAGTGTGCTAGATACTCAGGAGGGTATGAAAGAAAAATAAGACTGCCAGGAGGTCCCTGGGCCCTCCTGTCATTTATCCCAGGGCCTGGGGTTGGGGCTTGCAAATGTGGGGACCTGAAAATAAAATTTGTATTCATTTGTTTATACTTCACCTCTTTCAGAAAACAATTTAAGAAGAATTAAACTAAAAGATATACACAATACGGTTATTAAAACTAAAACAGAAAATCAAACACCTGGATAAGGGAGAGAAAGCAAACTTCTAACCACCACAGCTAATCAAGTCAATATAAATGAGTGCTGAGTTGAACTCTGGAGTTCTGGGCAGATGGGGCAAAATGTAAAACAGTGGGTCACATCATTTGCATTCTCCATTGGAAGGAGGTCTCACGGTTCTTCCAGAGAGACCAACACATCCCGAGTATTATGCAGTGCTTTACCTGAATGGTCTACATCTTTAGTAATGAATGACTTTCACAGCACATGAAAGTTTATCTTCATATTGATTTTTTAATATTATCAATAAGCCCAAGGTATAAACATTAAAGTATGATCTATCAAAGATAATTCTAGTGAGGAAGATACGCTAATGCTATTCAAATAGGTACTTCCCTGGTAGTCTAACCTGATGGAAGGAGACAGCGACGATTACCAGAGAGAGGGAGTATCTCCCTTGGCAGATCTTGAGGGAACATCACTTTTCCTTGCCATTTCAGGGAAGAGCTGGAGAACAGCAGTTCATCAGAAACAGCAGAGAACACTGAATTGTGGCCCATTTCTGACAGTGCATAAAGGCTGGTATCCATATTTTGGAGGGCCAGAATGGCCCTCATCGTGATGAGATATAAAACACAGAAGCCTGGCCAGCATTCTTGGCAGAGTGAAGGCTGCCTCTTCTCCACATGGGGACCTTCTCTGGTCTCTGGTGTATTTTCAAGAAAGCCAGCATTTCCCACAAGGAATGGCTTTAGATCCAGTGATCCCCTGAACACGTGATATGTTGAGACTCTAGAGCACCACTGTCCAGAACTTTCTATGATGATTAACATGTTCTGTATCGTCTGATAGAATAACCACTGTGACAAGAGTGACTACTGTACTCTTGAAACTGGCTAGTGTGTCACTGAGGAACTGATGTTTAAATTTTATTCGATGGCAACTAAATTAAACTGAAATAGCCACAGGTGGCTAGTGGCTACTGTACTGGACACAGCAACTCTAAAAATCTGCCTCTGGGAATTGAACAGAATGATGGTTGGTTTGCAAAGTTTCATAAAAGACATTACTCATAACCTACCCTAGCTGTAGATAAACCTTCAGCGATACTCTTGAAGGCCTCGTGGGAGAGGTCAGAATCCAGGAAACTCCTGTCAGGCACTTGAATAAACTGGTCTGCTAAACGAAACTATTTAGTATTGACCAAGTACATTTCGGAGAATGCCTGCCAAACACAACAGTTGTGGCTTTGACATATCTGGGGTTGGGCCATGCTGGTATTGGATAACTATGAGGACCAAATGCTTCCCGAAGCCATTCCTAATTCCTATATAATCCATGGTCATAAAACACCATCAAGCACACAAGCGGCCACTCTCTTGCTAATTGCTATGGCAGGAGGGCACACGGAGAGTTCATTGAAATGTGGTAATTAACTCCCACTTTCAATGGTCTAGAATAAAACACATCTCTGTTTTCAGCACCTGTGATTAAGATCTGAAATGTCTGGGTATCATTTTGGCCAACCCCCAACTCTTGCAGTGGTAATAAAACACAGTCTTCACAAGAGTATCAGTGGCCAATGGTTTTGGCTAAGTTTGGCCCTTTCTTTTGGTCCACAAAGAAAAAGGCCGATGAAAGACGCGTGAAGGCTGCCAACAGTTCTGGATCCATTTTTCCCTAAGTTGAAAGAGCACAACCATTACATATAATGTTTAGCAATTCGAGTTAAGTTTTGTCATAATTCATTAAAGCTGATTTCAGGGGAAAAAATACAAGCCTTTTTAAAGTCTTATATTTAATAACAAATATAACTTTGGATTGCTAAAGAACATTCTTGGCAAGAGGAAATGAAGGAGTTATGGAATAGAAGCCCAGTGATCCAACTGGAGGAAGTTTTGATTCTAAGAAAGTCTGGGGGTTAGGGGGAGTGCAGGACAACCAAGAGCCTGGGTAGCAACGGTGGGGATGACGGGAGCTATGGAACCTGGCTGAACACCGTGTTCTGCTCAGCAAGAATGTGCTGCTTAAAGAACACCCAGAGCACTGACCAAAACAGATGCCAGGTCTAGACGGCAGGACGAGGTGAAAGTCCAGGAACAGAGGACAACAGCAGGCCCCTCAGGCAGGAGAGAATACAGGTCAAAGATGCATTTTTAAGAGAACTTGGAGAGAGGGGGTTTTGTAAGAGACCACAGAGAAATGAAGTTGCCAGGACATCTCTGCTCCAATAATAGCCAGAGGAACTTGGTCTTAACATGCCCTTAAGAATGACTATGCTAGCCAGGCGCGATGGCTCACACCTGTAATCCCAGCACTTTGGGAGGCCGAGGTAGGCAGATCACCTGAGGTCAGGAGTTTGAGAGCACCCTGCCCAACAGGGTCTCTACTAAAAAATACACAAATTAGCCAGGTGTGGTGACGCACGCCTGTAGTCCCAGTTACTCGGGAGGCTGAGGCAGGAGAACTGCTTAAACCTAGGAGGTGGAGGTTGCAGTGAGCTGAGATCGCACCACTGCACTCCAGCCTGGGCGACAGAGACTCCATTTCTCAAAAAAAAAAAAAAAAAAAAAAAAAAAAGAGAATGACTATGCGCTAACGTAAGCCTACCTAGCTGGTAGCGTCCCAGAACAGCTAGCAAAGCTCGGCACTGGTCCACTGTGTTTGCTATAGTTTGTACTAGGCCTTCTTCCTTAATCTTTGCTTTTGCTCTGATCTAATTCAGACATGATCATCAGTTTAAAAATAAGTGGAGCTGAATTTTTGTAGGTTTGTGTTTCTCAATCTAATATCCTGCACGAGGAGTGGTTCCTTACCTTCTACCCTCCCACCCCTCAAAGATCTGACCTAAGGACGGACATGAAATCAGAAAAACTAAAATGTCTGTGACTTTTGAGGATGGAAAAGGTTGGACTGGGGATTAATCCAGAGAAACCTACACATGAGGCGAAAGTTGCTGGAAATAATTTGGAAAGAACTGGGCTTAGTATTCGGGAGAGGATTTAAAAATGGTTCAGGTGGCAAGAGATCTCTGGCATGTTGTAATCATTTTGCAGCAACCAAATGACCAGGACATGGGAGAAAAAAAGGGGGGAACCCCCCCACCCCGCCCCCACAGTGAATACAGTTTGAGTCTGTAATCCTGGACCTGAAAGGCCAGGAGAAGGAGCTACCCAAGCAGCACAGAAGCCTGGAATGTGTGCCCCCACTCCCGGCAGAAGCCACGCTGTGGGGCAGAAACACTCAACCCTTCCACGTGCTATTCATGAGCATCAGGGAAGGGGAAGAAAGAAGAGATGTATGTGGACTGGAGCTTTTCCCTTGTTTTTCCAAATTAAATAAGCTGCTGCTCTTCCTTCATTCTCCTGGCTCTTTCCTACGCCACCGCCGCCATACCGCGGCCCCTCATGGTCCTCCCTGCGCTCAGCTCAGGCCCTGGAGGAACTGGAAGTGCTCCTGTCACTGCTCAGCAGCTGAACTGGTCTTCTTACCACGCCTCTTTCCTGCAACCACTCTTTGGCAACCCTCCTCCAAAACGTCCCAGTTTCCCTCCCTGCCCCTTGATCTGGTGCCAGAGGGGACAGTAACAAAACACAAAACAAAAACAAAACAAAGAGGCCAAGGAGCCAGTGCCAGCAAGCAATAAGTGGGAGAAATGGAGCCCAGTGGAGTTCTTCTCCCTAAAGGAAAATTAAAAGACAGATGATCAGCTAGCTCCCAGAAGTTCTGCCTCAGGCCTAAATGAAATAAATGAAAAGGGTGAGAAATCCTAATGAAATCACCAATCCAAACAACACAATGACCTGAGGGCGCTGAGGGTCAGGGTTCAGGACAATTCAAGGAGAAGCAGTCAGGCCTGTTGTTTTACAACCCAAACCCTGGGCTTGGCCATCGGCACAGGAGAGCAAAGGGCCCAACCAACTCCTTTCTTTCCACATCTCAGTGATGTGCGTAGTGTGACTGAGCGCCTACTGCACACCGATGCCCCTAAGATGTGGTCTTCAGCATGGGACTCCTTGAACAGGTAAACCAGGGTGTGGCTACACGCTCTGCTAGAGAATTTCTCACTTTACGAAAAGAGCTGTGTGCTCAGGTTCCTACACCAGTAAGTACAGGGAATATGATTGTGTTTTCAGCTTCATTTCGACTGACTCTGAACAATGTAAATGTATGAGCTACAAAATTCCACCTGCCAAAAATTGCATTTACATGCAGTTTTCCAGGAGGGTGTCTGGTCTATAAATTGAGGTGTACCAGTGCTATGCGCTAAGGAGTAAAGAAGAGAAAGAAAAGAAAGCAGGTCCTGACTTCTGCCCACAGCACTCCCAGGTTAAGGGAGAGGTGCAGGTAAGGCCATGGGCTCGGTGGGAATCTGCACCCCTACAGAGTGGTACAGGGAGGCTGGCAGGGTGCTAAGCGCCTCTCGGCAACAGGACTGTGCACAAGGCCTTTGCCTCTTGTCTTAGCTGCTGTCCAGCCTTCCAGCTCTGTGGCTGGGACTCAAGTACCTGACCTGTGAATGGGTGTGGGGGTGAGCCATGGGCGGAGGCAGGCGCTGGGAGACTGTGTCATTAGCAACTGAGTCAGGAACAGAGGGGCAGGGAGACAGTGACAGCATGGGGGTGCATCTGAAATGCTGACAGAGGCAAATTCCCTCTTCTCTTCTACTTAAAAGGGGTCGGATCCTTCCTCCAAACAGGCAGTTCTCCCTCACCTACTTGCTGGCCGCCACAGCTCAAATGCTAATTATTACATAAGGGTCAAATGGCAGCCTGGACAACACCTCTTGAAAAACAAAATGCCAGGGTTATACAATATGCAATAAATTTTCTCCCCTTTGGCTGTTTTTTTTTTTTTTTAAATACCTTGACCAGCACTTCTAATTATTTTAGAGAGAAGAGGGAAGAAAGGAAATCAAAAGATCTGCTTCAGAACGCAGCTCTCTCTTCCTCTCCTGGGGTGAGCTTGTCTCCTGTGAGATAACAAGCATGAAGAGCATGGCAGGCCGCACGCACTCCCCAGACAATGGCCAGGCACAAAAAGGAAGCGGCTGCACGCAGGAGGCAGGCAACCTGCTGGCAGCAAAGGGTTAAAGTCCACAGCATCCTCCCGCGCCCCGTCTGCCTTTCCGTGAAGAATACAAAGCTCAGTGGGGCAGGGAGGAAACTCCCACCGGGCCCCTATTAAAACAGATCAAGTCACACATGTCGATAGCCCCATTTCATAGATGCTCTAATTTGTTTGACAGGAGTGAATCCTGCTGATCTAAGCCGGGCAAGGGGATGGGGAGCGGGGGGAAGGTCTGCTGGAAAGGGAGACCCAGGGAGAGCCTGGTGGCTTTCTGTATCTGGCCTTTATAAAAAATTCAGCCATGCTTTGAAAACAGGGTGTGTCCCAAGTAGAACATCATCCTTAGGCACATACGTATGGTGTGTATGTACACACACAGTGTATTATTCTGATCTAACTGTGAGATGTTAGAAAAGGTACAATAAAGCTTTTCCCTCTCCCAGTGGAGAAGAGGATCAAACCCTGCTCTCCCTCCAGTAATCCTGATAAATGCAGTGCCAATGTTCTAACAAAACGCAGGGCTGCTGTTCGAGAGCTTTTCTTTCCCTCTTGTTCTTTTGTGTTTCTCTTTTTTTCTCTTGCTGTCTCTCTCCCTGTGTTTCCTTCTCTCTCTCTCTCTTTTTCTCTCTCTCTCTCTGTGTCCCCTGCCAAAGGCATTAAAAAGAGATGGGAACCACTCCACCAAGCATGTGTGTGTGGGGTGGGGGGGTCCTAACCCACAGCACTGCTTTGCTGGGGAAACAGCTTTTGAACAAGACCCCTTGCACAAATAGATGAGGTTAGTGATCGCAGTTTAATTCTCAATAGGGCACAGCGGATATGAAATATACAATATGGGGGGAAATGGAGTCCTTTCTAGAACTAGTTTTTCCTCTTGGTTAATGAGAGTCAGAGGAGAATGAAGGCATAAACTGAGGGCTAAGTAAAACCCAACAGGCTGAGCCCTCCAGGGAGAGATTGCTGGAGAGGGGCCAGGGCTGCCTTGGCTTTCCCACAGGGTGACCGGATCACAGGAGGTTAGAGAGGATGTCAGGAGCTGAGAGTGTCCGGCCTCCTCGTCTCATACAGGCAAAGTGACTGCCCAAAGAGGTAGCAAAAGCCCACGGCGACCACTTGGCCTCTCTACAGGTCTCACGGGACCAGCCGCAGCAGTCACCAGACGTGTTAATGCCTTGTTCTCTCAACCAGTAAGAACGTAACTGTTAATTGGTAAATGTGCACACTGGTAGATGTCAAAAGCCTGATCTAAGAAGGAGAAAAAGATATAGACTCCTTTTTCTCAGAGCTTCCTTTGAAGGTTCCTCATAAAACTTAGGTGGAGTCATATCTGCTTAGGTTTCTTTCCTCCTTTTCCATGTTAAGTTGTTAAAGGGAATACATTTTCTGGAGATTTGAAGCAGAAAGACAATCAGAAATACTGGGTAAAAGTAGCGATCTTGAGGAAAATTCTTTCTGTTGTGTGTAAATGGTTAAATTTCTGAGTAGAGGTGGTGTGCAGAGAGAAGGAGGCAAAGAAATGGACATAAACTTCAGCAAAAGTAGATTTCACAAAACCATGATGTCCCCAAACTTAACAAAGTTCTAGTAGCTTACAGGAGAATCATTTAACTTTTCCAACTCTCCCCTTCCTCCTCTCCCTCAGTCACTTTCTTAGGAATCCCTCACAAACTTCTTCTTTTTTTTTTTTCTGAGACAGCATCTCACTCTATCGCCCAGGTTGGAGTGCAGTGGCATGATCTCTGCTCACTGCAAGCTCCACCTCCCTGGTTCACGCCATTCTCCTGCCTTAGCCTCCTGAGTAGCTGGGACTACAGGTGCCCGCCACCACGCCCGGCTAATTTTTTTGTATTTTTAGTAGAAATGGGGTTTCACCGTGTTAGCCAGGATGGTCTCGATCTCCTGACCTCATGATCCGCCCACCTCGGCCTCCCAAAGTGCTGGGATTTCAGGCGTGAGCCACCGAGCCTGGCCACAAACTTCTTATATTCATCATAGGAGAAATAAGCTCGCTGGAGGTCAGATCCCACTAACCCTTGGACTCCATTGTCATACCTGAAAGGAGGGACTAGTGGTCATTTAGTCCTGACCATTTCCTCAACCAGCACAGCAGGCAGCATGTGAAGTAAGTGTCTGTAAGGATAGCAAGGACTTTTACTTGAATGCAGATGTGATGCTAGAAGGTGCATCTCATGAGGGAAAGGCCAAGAAAGTCTTGAAGACAATGGCCCTTACATCACTGAGCCACTGAACCAAGGCAGTGGTCACCCAGCTGCGGCTGTCTTACCATCACATGAAAAAAATAAATCCTTAATTGTTTCAGGCGCTGCTAGTCAAGCTATTACTTGCAGCTGAAAGCACTCCTAAGCGATACATAGCCCATGACTACTGGATCCTTTTTTTCTCTCTTCACCTCTGGTCTCTAAGGAGGAAGTGCCCTGTTTCTGCTAATGAAAATTCTTCCCTGCTCTTAACCTTGTCGCTTCAGATCTCCTCTGGGACCGTGTTCCATCAATAGTGCCATCATTCCCTCTCTAATAATTCCTACTGCTTGGCCTAAAAACATGCTCAAGTTTCTCCAATCAAAAAAAAAACACACACACACAAAACTATTCTACACCCTATTTTGAGAAGAATTTCTTTGGGTTTGGGAAGCACATTGTCTTACTTTAAAGATAGGTGATTTTTAACCCTGACCACTCGTTCATTCCCTTTTTCATTTGCCAAGTAGTATTGAGCACATATGGTGTGCAGAGCACAGTGTCAGGAACTGGGGACTCAACAGTATGTAAAAACTAAGATCTTGCCCTTGTGGAGCTTGGAGCATCAGATAATCCCACTATAAATGCAAAATGGCAACTGCAGTACACAGCAGGGCACATGGTGTCACCGGGCAGCTGCATCAGCCCTGTCAGCTGTTAAAGCCAAATGGTACCTCAGCACTCAGCCAGGGAGAAGAGCGTGGGGTCTTTAGGCTGGCGCTTGGGCTTAGATCCTACAGCCTCCACGTGGTAGCTATTAGATGCTGAGAGGCTCTGAGCCAGGGGCTTCACCTGCCACACGGGGCTGGTGAGCATGCTTCCCAACTGCACTGTCAGGAGGAGATAAGACCCCTGTGTAAGAGTTTTAGCGTAAGGCCTAGCACTGGCTTCATGTTAGCAATGATTCTTCCTCTTGTTCCCTCCACTTCTCAGTGAACTCACTAACAGAATAGGGAAAATTTGAAGAAGATGTACAGAAGCTAATTCATTTGCACCTTTTTTTGTTGTCTTTTTGGAGAAATCCCTCCTTCATCTCTGCTAAGAGAAAAGTTTCTGGGTTGCGTGCAGTGGTTCACGCCTGTAATCCCAGCAATTTGGGAGGCCAGGGTGGGCAGATCACTTGAGGTCTGGAGTTTGAGACCAGGCTGGGCAACATGGCAAAACCCCATCTCTATGAAAAATACAAAAATGAGCTGGGCAAGGTGGCCAGCACCTATAATCTCAGCTACTCGGGAGGCTGAGGTGGAGAATTGCTTGAACCTAGGAGGTGAAGGTTGCAGTGGGCCAAGATTGCACCATGGCACTCCATCCTGGGCAACAGAGCAAGACAAAAAAAAAAAATTTGAACAGAACACACTGCCCTTTTGCACTGTCCCCAAACTCTTATTAGGACACCTGTATATCTGGTGAAAGCAGCACAGTTGACCTCTACCTGCGCCAACTAAGGGCCACATACATGTTGGTGTGTGATGGCTCCTCAAGAGAATAAATGCTTTTCCAACAACAACAACAACAACAACAAGCCATAAATCTTCTAGAGGTTTTTTTTTTTTTTTTTTTTCTAAGCCTGAAAAGTCAACTGAGAAAAATCTAGACTTTTCCTGCACCTTGTGAGCAGAGCAGTGACTAAAGACATTGCTTCCCCAGAGGGGCCTCTCAAGCCTCTGCTCCCTTTACGCAAGATTCTGGTTCACGGGAGGGAAGTCTTACTTCGACAGAAGTTGTATCTAGCAATGGGTGTGCTGGAAGGTCTGACTGAGCAAGGATCCAAAGACCAGCCACTTCTTTTTTCCCTGCAGGTATTTCTAACAAGTACACACACATCCAGGAGTACTGGTGTTTCCTGCTCCACCCTCATCCCTGCCACCAACTCTTCCACCCCATCACCCAAGGCAGATGTGCCATCTCCTTTCCAACTACAGAAGACTGAACTCATGATAAATCTTCCTGATGTCACCGACCTAGAGCCTGGGAAAGGAAAAAGACGACGGGGGAAATGGTCCTGTATTAACCTCAATGTAGCCAGCCAATTGTTCTTCATCCAGCATTTGTAATTTTTATTTCTAGAGAGCCACCCTGGGAAGGCCTAAGCAGATGAGCCGCATCGTCCAAGCTGTGAGTTCAGCCAGTGCAGTCTGGAAGGCAGAGAACAATGTGTGTGTGATCCCGAGCTGGGCTGCCTGGGGTGCTGGTGCAGGTTAGCCCTGCAGCCGGCCAGCCTCTGGGCCCCTGCCAGGCTGCCGACCAGCCAGGGGAAGTGAATGTGCTCAGCGTGAGAGTGCCAGCTGGCTAGGCTTTCTCCCCAGGGGGGAGGCTGTAAGCACAGATTACCAGTGACTTTGTTCAGTTCTGCTGCCGTGCTCCCTGAGGAGAGGAACATCACAGCCCAGCATCAGTACTAATAGGCCCTGATGCGCCAGACCCAGGCTAAGAAGGCCAGCGTGGGGGTGGGGGTGCAGCAGAGAGGAGGACAAAAGCCACGCCTCTGAAGCCGTCAACTGGCTCCGAGGCTGACAAGGAGCACTCTCTGCAGCAAGTTCCAATCCCTGCCGCAGGAAGGAATAATTTCATCACTTTCTCACTATTTACTGTCCACAGCAAAAAGAAACCCCCACACCTCCACTTAGCACCATCGTGAGCGTCCCTAGAGTCCAATAAATTACAGAAGAGAAACTAAAACTTTCCTTTGCTTCATTTCAAGGGCCTGTGACTGTGAAGTCACGAGCTGCCACATCCAAGGCGTTGTCATGGAGACAGTGGTGGTTGCATAACTGATGTTGGTCCTCACTTTCATAAAAAAAAAGTAATTTAAATTTTTATGTATAAGACCAGTTCATTAGACTGAGAAATTAAATTGATAATTTCTTATTTTTTTCCTTTCCCAGAGGAATTTCTGAGGAGAGCTGTAGACTAGCTTGTATGAAAGTTTGGTGGGATTTGGGCAGTAAGACATCAACTGGCCAGTGAGGATGTGCAGGATTACCCAGCCAGTCTCGTCTCTGACTTCAAACTGGTTTCTTCCAAGAAACAAAGATGGCTCCCTCCCTGGCTTCACAGCCCTGGCTCCCTGTTTAGCCGCCACCCACTAACTACCCTAGCCTTCATTTGGGGTGTGCTGTAATTCATTTGGAGCTTGGGATTTTTGTCACTTTTAGGTACTGCTGGGACACTAAACTAAAAATCAGTGCATAAGTGGATGTGAATGCATGTTTATGAAAAGGTAGGCAGGTGCACACTGAAGCCCAATTTGACCACAAGGGTGATTAACTAGTCATGTCGCCCTGTCTGGAAGACTCCAAGGAGCCAGAGATCATGTTCTGATTAATTTCTCTTCTCACATCTATGGATCTTGCTTTGTTCCATTCCCCTCCTATTTAGGGGCCTCCTCTTACCAACCCCTCTCTCTGAGTGACATCCAGGCATCTATATCATCTGGGCTCAGCAAAAAGCCTCCTCCCTGCTGTCCTTCTTCTGTCCATCCCTGGGGTCAACACTGTCACAATGGGACTTACTGAGGCCATCCACCCTCGGCAACCCTCCCCTCTGCTCTCCTGTGGCCTGCCTCTGAAGTCCCCAGCCTGGGAGGAGGGAGACTTAATGAGTTCTCACCAGGGTCAATCCCTAACAAAACACACCTAACACAATACCCTCCTCATCTCCTTTCATAATATGTAGGCAAGCTGTCATCGGAATCTACTATGACACTCCAAAAATCTAATATTACTTGCAAAACAGCATTCTACATTCTCAGTGGAAATGTTTCTACAGCCTTGATTTCAGTGGCTCAATCTAGAAAAGAATGATGCACTTTTAAGGCAAAAAATACACACACACACACGCGCGCGCGCGCACACACACACACATATATATATGCCTCTCCAACCTTTTTTCCTCTTGCTATTCTGGGGCTTGTCTTTAATGAGCAGCTCCAAATGACAGCTTTAATCACTGCCTCTGGCCACTGAAAGAGGCCGCTAATGATAGGAAAGAACATAGGGCCATTTGCATCAATCAGCTCCAGTCTAAATCACTTTTTATGATAATGCACCCAAGCGAAGAAGAAAGTCTCTGATGTCGCCTGCATGATGATGTACCATCGCGCTGTCTCCCTAGCTCAGACCTCCACATAAATCTCTTAAAGAGGCATGTGCCCCACTCTGGACCGCCCGCCCAGCACTGCCCTCATTTTCTACACCATTAATGATCCACCACCAGGGCAGAGTCATAAGGGTCTAAGCAATCTGTTCCTTTAGTTCCTGTTCTTGGGGATATACCTTCTGATTAAAAAAAAAAAAAAAAAAAAGTAGAAAAGAAGAAATAAATCCTAACCCACTTGGGACAGAACTGCTTATGACACGATCTCATTTTGTTTGCTTTGTAACCTCTCAAATAAAAGTGAGGGTGGATACATTGCCAAACTTGGTATTTGTTAGTCTCCTTGAGATGGAAGGTCATGCTGTATGACAAGAACAATGAGGTCTGGGTTCCAGCCCTGTGCCACCCAGGCCAGTGTGACCTTGGGTAGGTCTTGTTGGACTTACTGGACCTCAGTTTCCTCAACTTGAAGGACAATACTAGATCATCTCCAGGGTTCACATCCGGTGGTAAAATACTCTGACTCTAAGCCTGTTTAGGAGAGCTGATCTCTATGTCTAGAATCCCATTCTGCTGGGAAAAAAGGTTGACTCTGCCTCTTCCTGGACCAGAGGTTTGAGCAACCACAGCTGACGATGTCAGATGCAGTGACCTGCTATCTCTACAGGGACTCCCTATAAGCTAGAAGCCTGGAGATGACTTCCAATATTTTGCATTAACTAAAAAAAAAATTATTAAACAACCGCAACAATTAAACAGTCAATTCTGATGCTGAGATGGTTCAAACACAGAATACATCAAATAAGTATTCTTTATAGAATAAAGAAGGCTATGGTACTTTTCTCCTTTCCCTAAAACTACAAAAATCTATTAGCAGCTAATAATCTGGGGTCATTTGTTCCCATGTGAAAGTCAGGAGCAGATATTTTCTGCTACTTCGAGTATAACAACCAATGCACGCATTTGTGCATACATTATACATACTCCAGAGGGTTTCCAATTTATTATTTGTATATTTAGAGAAATGCTTCAAGTAAGCCCATTTCTAAGGCCCCCTTTGTAGAAAATATGACTACTCTAACGAGTACGACTCACAGGACATCACTGAAGTCATTATTCAAGTATGGTTTGGATGCCCACATGACGGACTAATTAGTAATTACTTTATTTTATTATGCATAAGGCTGTAAGTGGCATTTTGGGAAATGTGAGTATAAGTACGTTCTAGTGAGTGGGTGTGAGATTTTCATTCCTCTGTGCTTCATACCTTTCCACAGTCCACAGTAAAGTGCAGACAATCATCCATTGTGACTGCGTAATTGTAACAAAAAGACTTGCTATAAGAAGTGGCTTCCAAATGTTAGAAATTTAGGAAGGTGGATGATGGCTCCTTTCAGAGCCATTTCCCCACTGGATTAGTAAGTGACAGGCAACCTAAAATAACAGTGGCTCAAGCAAGAGTTCTCTTTCTCACATCAAAGCCCCATGGTAGGCAGCCTAGGGCTGGTATGGCACTCTATAACGTCAGGGACATAGGGTTTCTCTAGATATGTTGCTGTTTCTGCCTTACTGCCTTCCATTCCCAAAGCTACATCATGGTGCAAGATGATAACTGCAGCCCCAACCATTATGTCCACATTCTAGACCGCAGAAGGAGCAAGGGTGAAGGGGGTAAGCCCTTGACTCTTTAAGGGTACACTCTACAAGTAACACTTCACTCTTTCATTAATACCCACTGGCTAATGGGGAAGGGACAGTCTCCTCAATAAATAGTATTGGAAAAACTGCATACCTACATGCAGAGGAATGAAATGAGACCCTTATCTCACACTGTGTGAAAGAATCAACTCAAAATGGATTAAAGACTTACATGTAATACAAGACCTGAAGCTGTAAAACTCCTGGAAGAAAACATAGGGGAACTACCCCATGACATTCACAAAGATGTTTCATATATGATCCTTAAGGCAAAAATAGACAAATAGGATTGCATCAAACTAAAAAATCTTCTGCACGGCAAAGGAAACAATCAACAGAGTGAAGAGAACTTATGAAATGGCTGAAAATATTTGCAAATCATGTATCTGATAACGGGTTAATATCCAAAATAGATTAGGAATTCAAACAACTCTACAGCAAGAAAATCATGCAAATGAAAAATGGACAAATGACCTGAATAGGCATTTTTCAAAAGAAGAGCTATAAATGGCCAACAGATATATTTAAAAACTGCTCAACAGCACTAATAATCAGGGAAATTCAAATTAAAACTACAATGAATATCATCTCATACTTGTTAGGACGGCTACTATCAAAAAGATGAGAGATCAACCTGGGCAACATAGTGAGACCCGGTCTCCACATAAAAATTAAAAATTAGCCAGGTGTAGTGGTGTGCACCTGTGGTCATCCCAGCTACCTGGGAGGCTGAAGTGGGAGGACAGTCTGAGCCCAGGAGGTTGAGGCTGCAGTGAGCCATGACCACACCACTACCTTCTAGCCTGGACAACAGAGTGAGACCCTGTCAGGAAAAAAAAATATGAGCGCTAAGTTTGGGTGAGAATGTGGAAAAAAAGAAACCTTACATGCTGTTGGTGGGAATTTAACTTGGTACAGCCACTATGGAAAACAACAGGGAGGTTCCTCAAAACATTAAAAAGATGGGCTGGGTGTGGTGGCTTATGCTTACAATCCCAGAACTTTGAGAGGTCAAGGCAGTTGGATCACTTGATGCCAGGAGTTCGAGACCAGCCCGGCCTACATGGCAAAACCCTGTCTCTACTTAAAATACAAAAATTAGCTGGGCACGGTGGCACATGCCTGTAATCCTAGCTACTCAGAGGCTAAGGCAAGAGAATCACTTTAACCCAGGAGGCGGAGGTTGCAGTGAGCCAAGATCGTACCACTGCACTCCAACTTAAGTAAGCGACAGAGTGAGATCCTGTCTCAAAAAAAAAAAAAAAAAAAAAAAAAAATTAAAAACAGAACTTCCATATGATCCAGCAATCCCACTTTAGGGCATGTATCCAAAGGAAATAAGATCAATATGTTGAAGAGATACCTGTACTCTCATATTCACTGTAGCATTACTCATATTAGCCAAGACATGGAATTCACCTAAGTGTCCACTGACAGATGAATAGATACAGAAAATGTGGTAAAGACACACATACAATGGATCCTATTCAGTCTTAAAAAAGAAGACAATCCTGGCCGGGCGCAGTGGCTCATGCCTGTAATTCCAGCACTTTGGGAGGCCGAGGTGGGCAGATCACGAGTTCAGGAGATGGAGACCATCCTGGCTAACATGGTGAAACCCTGTCTCTACTAAAAAAAAAAAAAAAAAAAAAAAAATTAGCCGGGTGTGGTGGCGGGCACCTGTAGTCCCAGCTACTTGGAAGTCTGAGGCAGGAGAATAGCATGAACCAGTGGGGTGGAGTTTGCAGTGAGCCGAGATCACACCACTGCACTCCAGCCTGGGAGACAGAGCGAGACTCTGTCTCAAAAAAAAAAAAAAAAAAAAAAAAAAAAAAAAAAAAAAAAAAAGAAGACAATCTTGTCCTCTGGGACAACATGGATGAACTTGGATGACATTATACCAAGTGAAATAAGCCAGGCACAGAAAGACAAATACTACATGATGTCATTTACATGCAGAATCTAAAAAAGTTGAGCTCATAGAAGCAAAAAGTCAAATGGTGGTTATCAGGGGCCGGGTGGAGGGTTTGGGAGGTGTTGGTCAAAGGATCCAAATTTCAGCTAGACAGAAGGAATGTGTTTAAGGAGATCTATTGTACAACATGGTAACTATAGGTAATAACATTGTATTCTTAGAAATCACTGGATTTTAAGTGTTCTCATCACAAAAAACAAGTATGTAAGGTAATACATATGTTAATTAGCTCAGTTTCATTATCCCACAATGTATGCACATTTTAGAACATTATGTTGTACACAATAAATATATGCCATTTTTATACATCAATTAAAATAAATAAATGAATGCATTTAAATTTTAAAAATACTCATTGGCCAGAACTTAGTGATATGACAGCACCTTGCTGCAACGCTGGCTAGGACATGTAGTCTTTATTTCATTTAATTGGGCAAGTTGCTGAATTAAAAGTTCAGTGGTTCTATTAACAAGGAAGATGGGGAAAATGAGTATTAGAAGTCAAGTAACATTCTCTGCCATATCTACTTTCCCACTGAGCAGTACACCAGGGGATTGTCCAATATCATCACTGGGACCCATGCCAGAGGTTCCCAATCCCACACAGAATGTGGGACAGGGAAGCTCTAAGCACTTCTTCCCTTCATCAGGGTGGTTCATCGCGAATACCTTTAATTTTCTTACTATGGGGGGAGGCTGCTCTGAAAAAGTGATCCCAATAAGAAATTAGCAAATAAACTGTTCCCCTAGAAAAAGCATTTTAGTCTCAAATAGTCACTGCTACACTATGGGCAGAGGCATTTAAAAACCTCCTGGGCAAAACCACAGGATGCCAGTTTTTTGTCTGTCAAACCATCAAAGACTGGGCTGGATGCAGTGGCTCACACCTGTAATCCCAGCACTTCGGGAGGCCAAGGTGGGAGGATTGCTTGAGCCTATGAGTTTGAGGCCAGGCTGGGCAACACAGTGAGACCCCATCTCTACAAAAAATAAAAAATTAGCTGGGTGTGGTGGTGTACGCCCGTAGTCTCAGCTACTTGGGAGGCTGAGGGAGGAGGATCTCTTGAGCCTGGGAGGTTGAGGCTGCCGTGAACTATGACTGTGCCATTGCTGTCCATCCTGGGCAACAGAATGATACCCTATCTCTAAAAATAAAATAAAATAAAATAAATGCCAAAGACTAACAAAAGAGCAAATGCCCAGAGCTGGCAAAGGTCCAGTCAGATAGGCATCCTGGTACTCTGTGCTGTGCTTCAGGTGCCAGTGTCCCAACTCTAGTTTTCAGGAAGAGTCGTATCATACAACTATTTGTAGAAATGAGGGTTTTAAGTTTCTTAACATAACACATTGACCACCAACATTTCACATGTGCAGTTCCTTGCTGGAAGTGATTAACTTTTAACTTTAAGTAAATGCAGATAGTAGAAGACCTTCTACAATTTTACTTCTACAATGCGTAACAGCTTTTCTTTAAATATTCTCATTTTTCCCTAAATATAAATATCTGTTGAAGGAAATGGTTCTTTTTTTGTGTGTACCACTTCATATAAGCTTAATCACATGGGCAACATCAACATGAACATGTGCCAAATTCATCTGCATCTCAACTGTGTGGCAGTATCTTGCAGGCTGAACTGCAGCGTCGCCTGAAGGAAATGGCATGGGCATTGCACACTACCAAGGACGTCTGGTAATCATGCTCATAGGTAGAAATCACCCAGCATCCACCATCTCTATCCTTTAATCTCCCAAAGTTCCCTAGACTCTTCCAGTCATCTCATCTGCATCGTGAGTTGTCTTGCTTCTTATCTAGACTTGACTTTTCCAACACCTGAGACCTCACTGCTTTCTTCTTCTCTGCACCATATCCTCTGTATCATACACCTCCACCAGGTTTGTTTTTAAATACAGGCTTTCCGTCAATGGATTCTGCCCAGAGGCTTCAATTGATCATATATCCCAACACAGAGAGGCATACTTATTTTAAAAAGAGTGCATTCCTGTCAGCACTGAGGATTCCATGACTACACTCTAAGGTTTTCTTACACACGGCAAGCTCCACGCAGCTACTAAAGGAACTGTAATCCAATCACTCCCACCCTCGCCCCCCAGCAGAGGATTACTGAGAGCAGCATTTCCCTGCTTTCAGAAGTAGGCCAAGTGCAGTGGGGCCCCTGGGCCTCATCAAGAAGAGAAACACTCCAAATCACTCCGAATTGGTCAGTTACACAGGATAAATCTAACTCTGCCCAGGTGGGAACTGGGGCTCGCTATCACCAGGACTTATTACAGGTCTCCACACCTAGCTGTCTCCCCATCACTACAGAAACAATTAAGTTTTCAATGTGTTGTGTGTGTGTGCACGTGTATGAGAAGTCCTCCATGAAAGACTTTTTTTTTTTTTTTTTTTTTTTTTCTCCTTGAGACAGAGTCTTGCTTGTCACCCAGGCTGGAGTACAGTGGCATAATCTCAGCTCACTGCAACCTCTACCTCCCAGGTTCAAGCGATTCTCCTGCCTCAGCCTCCCGAGTATCTGGGATTACAGGTGTGCATCACCATGCCTGGCGAATTTTGGAATTTTCAGTAGAGATGGGGTTTCACCACTTTTGTTGAGGCTGGTCTCGAACTTCTGACCTCAGGCGATCTGCCTGCCTCAGCCTCCCAAAGTGCTGAGATTACAGGTGTGAGCCACCACGTCTGGCCCCAAGAAACACTATTAAAGTAATTGAAGATTTTGAAAAGCTTATGGGCACTGCACTATAATATAAGCTTCATGAAGCTTCATGTCTACTTTTTTCACCACTGTATCCCCGGCTCCTAACAAATTGCCTGCACAGTAAATGCTGTTGACTACATGCATGAATGATGCTTCAAAACCAAGAACCAAGTTCATCATTAATATAATTATTGATGGGCTGCAAATATAAATATAAATATAAATGTAAATATAAATATTAACTTTTAAGAATCATAGATTACTAGAGTGTTAAGGACTCTCCTAAATCCTAAATCATCTAGTTAATCTCATAGGCTTCAAGCAGAACTCCTCACAGCTGTCAGATCTAGATGAGGCTCACTTTTAAAGGTCTGGAGGTAGCGTAACTATCTCCTCTGATAATCTTATCCAGCGCCCAAAAAGTGTGTGTGAAAGTTGATTATACGAATTGAGTCACTCTTGAAAATTCAACTGAATCAGAGTCAAGGTGCTGGGGCACTCTGGACATACAGCACCAGCTCCAAGAAGTGAATTTTCTGCAAGCGCAGCTGCTGAAAAGGCTTGCTATGACCCTAAGGTTGTTTTACACAGAGCTGCTGAAATGACCTGCCATGAGTTGTCTTGCTTCTTGTCTAGAGTTTTACCTGCTGCCTCACTCATCAGACCTTGCCAGCTTCCAAAAGCTTCGGTAGTGCCAATGAGCTTTCTTTCAAAACAATACATAACATTTCTCTTCCTAATAAAATCCCCAATCTTCTCTTTGTCCTTTGAACATACCAAAGACTACTCCGGTCTGTGTGTATTCCTCAAATTGCAATTCTGTGATTCGCTAATACAATGTTTAATTGAGAAATTCATCTCTATGTTGTATTTTGACTTCAACACCTTTTATGGGAAAGATGATCTCAGACAAACTGATTTTCCACTACTTACTAGAAAAGTTCCAGATATGATACTTAAGTAGATTTCAGTGGGAGCTTTATACTTACACAAGAGAAAGAAAAAGAAAGGAAGACCAAAAAAAAAAGAGAGAAAGAAGGAAAGAAAGAAAGAAAAAAAAAAAAAGAAAGAAAGACAAAAACAAATGAACTGCTACTTATAGTATTTAGTACCAGGAGTACCTGGTAGTAAACATGAGTTGATTCAAACGGTTGTGTTGTTAGACATCTTTTCCATGGAAGATATCAATTCCAGTCCCTCCTGGCTTGGTCAGCCTGTGAACATGAATGCCATACGATTCAGTTTTCAGACCATTATTTCAATTCATCTCATTTAGCAGTAGGTGGTTAGCCAATGTCGAAAACCAGGAACAGGCAACGACTTCTCAGCATTTCCAAGGAAAGTAAAATTGAGCACAGAGCAAGGGCAAATGCTGTTTTATGATGCTTTAAAGTGGATATGTCAGTGTGTTATAAGTTTAGCCTTAGTGAAAAATGGAAAATGTTATACTGAATTCTTCACATGTGTTGAAAATGAAGACTCACAGAGCAGGAGGAACCCTTAAAAGATATCATGACCATTTGTGTGCTTAATGGAACTGCCCTAAAACATTACCACAAGAAAAGATTAAGGGCATATAAAGCAGGAGCTCCCTTAGCATCTCAGGAAAATCTATTCCCACAGTGAAGAAATCTGATTTTTATTTTAGCCTGTAAGAATGGCAATAATTATTAAGCAAGCCCATTTATATCAGATTTCCCATATTTGGGGAAACTCCTGGGTTAAGTCTCTTTCCCCACTGTAAGGACAGAACCTAAATTCCCAGCCTCCCTTGCAGCTAGATGCCACGTGGTAGAAGGTACCAGAAGGCAGGGCTCTGGCCTCCAGTGTAAGGCCTGCCACCAAGGACTGTGGTGGTCTGAGTGGTTCAGTTCTCCTTTCTTGTCCACAGCTTCTCTGTCAGCAGAGGCAGAGGTGAGCAGGGATAGTGGAGTGGGCTAGATGCTCTCTAATTCCCTTCAAGCTCTGACATTCTCTAATTCTATACTGGTGAACAGCCAGATCCTTAAAGTAGGGCCTAGGGGCAAGTGTTACCTGTCCTATAAGGTGAATATTTCTACTTTCAATTCCTTTCAAACATCCATTTTCAACAGCATGTTGATCATTGGGCATGCTGAACGCAAATCTGGCTGGTGCGACTCTCTGTGATGGTTGCTGCAGAGCAAGGGTGAACTTCTGCCTTACGCAATCACAGCAAGTAAAAGAGCAGCTAGGTAAGGCCCACCTTCTGTGTCTCCAGGCCTGAAAGCAGTAGCTCATGCATGCTGTGGGCAGTGACACTTTGCTCTCGGCCCACCCCAGCCCATCACCAGCCTGGAGGAGAGCACAAAATGGAACCAAGCAACAGTCACCAAAGCTTTTAATCTGTGCAGATATAAAAAGGTAAGTGATAACTACCGTTCCGTGGAGAGGAATGCCACCTGAAATGACCATCAAAAAGAATAAAATTGTCCTAAGAAGTTCAGCCATTCATTTCATGCAGTCAATATTTATTGAGGGGTTTGGTGAGTTCCACAAAACACCTTACACCGGGTCACAGTGTGTTTGTATTGTGGGCCAGGCACGTTTTAAAGCACTGTGCTAGAGAGATCTAGGTTCAAACCCAGACACAATCACCTCGCCAAGCTTTGGCATCATTATATGCCAATCCCATTGATTTTTTGAGTGGGAGAAAATACTAAGGTGCTGAAACACCTGGCTGCTAGTCCTCAATAAATAGTAGCTATTATTATCTCTGCTTCAGAGGAACTGGGGGAGGCTGGGTATCACGAAATGCATATTTCTTCATTAAGAGAAGAAAGCTGCAATTTAAATTATTGGCAAAATCATCTCCTTAAAAATAAAGTATTTTCCCTGTTGCTCTTTTTCTGATTTTCTTCGGCTGGCAGGGGAGCTAACATTGGCAGGCTCCTCCTCGAGGGCCAGGGCATGGTTTGTTACTGGAAGATACTATTTGAGGTTGATGAATAATTTCTTACAATGACAGCACTTTGACCCTCTCTCAAGCACCTGTCCCCACATCCTTGACTTGGCATTTCTAAGCACTGGAGTAGAAGAGCACAGCACAGGCTGCAGGAGGGCACAGCACAGAGGCCAGGGTGCCAGACCCCAGCGACGGGGCATGTTCTAGACTGAAGCACTTTCCTTGGTGTGTTAATCTGGCCAACAAGCCTCTTCAAAGGTGTGGCTCTGTCCAGAGCTTAATCCATCAGGACATCAACCAAAGGTGACAGGGTACCTGGCACACTGACACTGGGAGGAGTGTGGGTGAAGACATTTTTATGGTGAAACTCTTACCCAAAAGCATCCTGAGAAACTTGCAGATCACCTCTCTCCTGCTTAGGATAAAAAAGAAAAAAAGAAAAGAAAAGGAAAATGGGGTAATGGGACAAAATGCCAATTTTGCTCATCCTGCCACCTCCAATCTGTGTCTATGACTCTAAAGAGCATTTACATAGTTTGTTCTTCAAAAACAAAACAAAAAAGAGAAGTATGCAGAAATCTTCCATGTAGATACAACTAGCTTTAAGGAAAAAAGTACCTAAAATCCTGATTTACAGAAGAAATGAATGAGTAGGGATAAAATAACTTTTTTCACAACATAGTTCTTTGCTTTATCAGAGGATCTGCTTTTTCTCAGCACATACCACTTGTGAATTTAAAATAGGACTCAAAGGACATCAACCCGACACGTGACTTCTCAGGATATATTCTTACCCAAGACAGGGTATACGCTAGAGAACTCAGGGCGAACAGATGAAAGGAAATCATTATCCAGTATATACAGGGCTACTTAGTACACAAATGTCCTGATCCACTCTTTGAATTCTGCATTGCCACAGTTTTGTGTTGAATGCGTTCAAGAAACAGTGATCCAAATACTCTATACGACCCATCCTGTTACAGAGGGGTTCCTGGAAGAAACTGAGAATTTAAGTACATTCTAGAACTTTCCTAATACTTTGACCTCTCTGCATACTTTTGAAACACTTTTCTTCAATGAGACTCAGGGTGATCTCATAGCATTTGGAATATGTTACTACAATGAAACATAGCTGCAACACCAAATAAAACATGAGTGCCTGGCATCGGAAGACCTGGAGCCTCCTGGGAGAGGATCCACTTATAGACTAAGAATCAAAACATCCCATCATTAATCCTTAGCAACCTGTAAGGTAAAACTGCCCGATGAAGACACTGGGTCAGGTGTCAATGTACCAGGGGTCAGGTCCTGATCATGCTACAGTCCAACCTGTGACATTAGCCAAGTCACTTCCTGGAGCTTTGGTTTCCTCTGGTGCAAGGTTGAGAGAGCACTTTGTAAGTTAGATGGCATGACATAAATGTAAGGTAGCTGTCTTGTTATCATACGCGCAGAGGCCCTAGCTATGTGAGAGGATGGCAAAGGTTTTGCGTTTTGAAATTCTTTTGCCCCAGTACGTCATTTTCAAGGCATGTTGCAACCATAAAGAGAAGCTGCCTGGGAGCCCTGAGGATGTGCCTGGTAGTCTCAGGTATCTTGAGAGAGGCACCTGCCCTGGAGGGTTGGGATGGACATGGCACTGCCACCATTAGGATCTGCTAATAGGGAATCGGAGACTATTTAAGGACACCTACAAACTTTTTTCTCACCTGTAATGTAGAATAAATCACACTCTTCAAGCACTTGTTTATAGAGTATTATAATCAGTCTTTAGAAGCACTCTGAGAAATGGTGGAGGCAGGTCATTTTTGCCCAAATGAAGAAACAGGTGAACTGCTTCACTTTGCTGCGGCTGGTAAAGGCCATGATCTTGAAAGAAATCGTGAGCTCCTGAGATCCCCTCTTACAGGTGTGTGTAACCCATAAAAGAATACTAGAAGGTCTGTCCACAACTTCCTGTCGCCACTTCTCTACTTGTTCCTCTTCCTCTCAACATTCCCAGTCTTCTCCAGCAGTCTGCAGCCGCCACATCCCTGACACACACCACACTATCCTAGCAAGTCACACCGTGTCTTTCTGCAGCACGAATTGTAATAGAATGTGAATCTCTTCATGCTAGCCCTCGACAGTGGGCTCTCCTGTCCTCCTCTCCCCTTTTTAGACAGTTTCACATCTGATTAGAACTTTCCAGTGGGTAATGGCCACACATTGTAGGCTTTGTTTCATAAATCCTAAAACACCTGCATAGGACTGGACACAAAGCTGACATACTGAGGGATTCCTTAAGGAACAAAAAGAGCTGCCCTAAGAAGGATCTGAATAGACATTTCTCCAGAGCAGATATACAAATAGCCAACAAAAAGATGAAAACCATGTTCAACATCATTAGTCACTAGGAAAATGCAAACTAAAACTACACTGAGATACCACTTCACATCCACTAGAATGGCTATAATAAAAAGGACAGATATTAACAAGTGTTGGAGATAATATGGAGAAACTGGAACTCTCATACACCGCTTGTAAGAATGTAAAATGGTACAGTCACTTTGGAAAACAGTCTGGGAGTTCCTCAAAAAGTGAAACATAGAGTTAACATATGACTCAGCAACTCCTAGGTATTGACCCAAGAGAATTGAAGAAATACGTCCATACAGAAACTTGTACACCAATGTTCACAGCAGCATTATTCACAATAACCAAACAGTAGAAAGAACCCATGACCATCAACGGATGAATAAAGAAACATAATGTGGTATTGTCTAAATAATGGAATATGATTTGTCCCGTGAAGGAAATGGAGTACTGATACATGTTACAGCTTGGCTGACTCTCAAAACGTTAAGAAACAAGACACAAAAGCCACATACTACATTACTCCAGTTAAATAAAGTATCAAGAATAGGCAAATTCACAGTGACAGAAAGCAGATTAGTGGCTGCCAGACTTTGGGAGGGGGTACAGAGAGTGATTGCTAATGGGTGTGGGATCTCTTTTGGGGATAATGAAAATGTTCTGGAAGTAAAGGCGAGGGTTGCAAATATACTAAACAGGTTATAAGTATACTAAAAATTACTGAATTGGGCTTGGCGTGGTGGCCTGCACCTGTAATCCCAGCACTTTGGGAGGCTGAGGTGGGCGGATCACTTGAGGTCAGGAGTTTGAGACCAGTCTGGCCAACATGGCAAAACCCTGTCTCTACTAAAAATACAAAAATCAGCCAGGAGTGGTGGCGGGTGCCTGTAGTCCCAGCTACTCGGGAGGCTGAGGCGAGAGAATCCCTTGACCCAGGAGATAGAGGTTGCAGTGAGCCAAGATGGCACCACCGCACTCCAGCCTGGGCAACAGAGCAAGACCTCGTCTCAAAAAAAAAAAAAAAAAAAACCCAAAAAACCCCACAAAACAAAATTACTGAATTGTACACTTTAAAGTGGTGAATTTTATTATTAAGATGGACTGTAAATCATTTCAATAACAATTAGAAAACAAAACAAACAGAAAAAACGTTGCCTTGGAGCAGTGGTTCTGAAACTTCGGCATGCAGCACTCACTTGGAGAACATGTTAAAACACAGGTTGCTGGGCCCCACCCTAGTTTCTGATTCAGTAGCTGTGGGTGGGGCTCAGGAATGTGCATCTCTAACCAGTCCCCGGGGTGCTGAAGGTCCTGTTGGTATGCAGCCACATTTTGAGAACCAGTGAGCCAGAATAGAGCTTCTCCCAACTTCAGTGCATGTGGAGGACACTGTGATGAGCTACCTAGATCCCCGTCTAATGACAGACTTGCTGCTGACTGCTGGGAGTGCTGTCTGCAGTGAGTTGAAAGGCCTGGCCATCCCTGCCCACCACAGACAACTTAGAAGGCCGACCTAGCTGTGTAGCTTCCCGTGTTGTTAGTGACAACTGTCACTGGGCCTGTATTGCTGCTTGACTTCTTGCTCTACCTACCTATTCCTGTTCCTTCCTCCTCCTTCCCATAGGTATTGATCCAATGGGCACTCCTTAATAAATACGCCACTGGCTAAACTCCATCTCAGAGTTGGATCATGGGAGAACCCCACCTGTCATAATGCATATGAGAAATCTGGGGAACTTGTTGCAGATTCTGATTCTATAAATCCAGGGATGGACCTGAGGTTCAGCATTTCTAACAGGCTCCTTGGTGATGCCAATGCTGCTGACCCATGGTCCACACTTTGAGTAGTGAGGGCCTAGATGACCTCAAAGTACCCCTCCAGCTCCATAATGGGGAGACTCTATGAGCCATCAGGTCGAGTGTAAAGGGAGAAAGATACCACATTTACTAGGTCATTAAAAGGTACTGAGATTACCCTGTCCTTGAGATCCAGGCCATGGAACTGGGTTACAGGTGAGTGTGTTCAACACAGGCCTTTCAGGTGCTCCCTAGCTAATCCCCTTGGACAGGGGCCAAGATCAACCTGAGTTTCTTTTTTATATGCTCTATTGTTACAGTACGGCTTCAGGGAGTTACTTGGGGAGAAGTGAGTAATCTGCATTGTGCAACCAGCAGACAAGTGCTGACTGATACCCACTACACAGCCTAAGCAGGGAACCAAAGACTGGGTGGGAAGAAAGATGAAAAGAAAAGAAAAGTAGAGGCAGGGTGGTGGCCACCATCTTTTCCAGCATGTTTGCCCTCAGACAAACCTTGCATTCTAAGAGAAGTTAGGCCAGTTCATGTCTTCTTTCCAAGTGGGATCATTTGATAAAGAGTTTGGAAATCTGTTTTTGACCCACATCTGTTCCTAATTTACTGGGAGTCCCATACCTTGTAACTCAGTTTTTCTATCTGTTCAGGCTGATTTCAGATAAATACATAGGTCACAGACTCATATTCTCAGCAGGTTACAAAAAGAAAAAAAAGGGAATTTGGAAACAAATCTTAAAGATGTTATCATAGAAGGAAACTTTCACACCATCCTACCAAACACCCACTTGTCAGAAAGAGAATCTTGGGGTAGGCTGAGCCTTAGGGTAGCCTTGGGCAACATTTCTGAGAGGACAGCAAGCCTTGAGCCCCTACTCCCTCTTTTTTTAAACCTCATCTAGCTATTATAACAGCTCACAGTCAGGTGTGTGATGGACGGCAAATGCATAGGGAAAAAGGAGCAATATGAAGTTGTGATCTTTAATCAACTCTCAGGAAAAGTTAGGAAACTTGGCAATGTGTCATTTTTGAACATTACAAGGCTCAAATTTCCATCCATGTTGTATCTTCAAGCTTCTGCCTGTTGTACAATTTCATGGGAAATAAAAGGAGTGAATGTCTGCTGTGCCTTGGGCAGAATACAAACAGAAAAGGAGTGGGCGCTCAATATAGTAAACCTGCCCTGAGAAACCGTGGTTCTGGAAGGACACAACTTTTTACACTTTTGCTAGATTTTCATGGTAGCAATGACAAAGCAGGACGAGGGGAGAGGGGAAAAACCAGGGTAAGTAAGCCCTTAAAATTCTGGACAGTGACACTCTGTACTTAGGGACCTGCAAAGCACCCGGAAGGGCTGAGACTGGGAGGCACACATACAGCAAACGTCTTTCCATACCTGCTTTTTTCTCATTAACCAAGTGGATTTATGAATAAGCTTTGCAAACTTTAAAACCCATGCAGTATTCAAGATGCAATGCCCCTTCTGTGCCACTCACTGTCTCTTCTGGAGTGAAATGCAACTATAATGGTGCTCCCTGAACCCACTTGCAATATGCAAGCTCTCTAGAGAAGGTAGTCCTTGATCATCCTACTGAAAATCTAGACCTCACGTAAGCAAGAAAAAGAAGTCAAGGTACAGAGTGGCATAAATATTGTTACTTGAAGTGCTAATTATCTACCAGTTATTCAAAACCTAGTGATTTCCAAACCTGCTGGAGCTTCTTATGGAAATAAACATGCGCATCCCAATGTAGGGTTAAAAGGATTCCCAGAAACCTACACCAAAAATATAAGTAAATTATCCTCTGAGCAGGGATTTCTCTCCAATTTCACTGCTTCCCACAAGGGGAACAATTTCTTGAGAACATAATAGTAAAGGAAACAATACACCACCAAAGAGGAAAATAACATCTTTATAATTACAGATTAGTTCCCAAATTGCACACCTACATACTCACTCTGCTTTGAAGCTAAGTAACTTCAGTGAAGCTTGTCTATCCCCTTCAGCTATCAACATTTACAGCTCAACAGCTCAGTCACAAGATTTTCCATACAGAAACCCCAGACTGCAAACGCACTCTCAAATGACCCACTCATTTCATTCTTGAAGAATGTGGAAAACACAGCGACAGAGAGCACAAATCGGGGTTAATACCCCAGCAGGGGAGAGGGAGCTCTGGTATCTCTAAAACAGTTTCAGTGTGCCAGTTTCAGAGATTACCTAATCATTTCTAAGCCGTTCAGATTTTTATCAGACAGGAATTAGCAGCTGAAAGTCTTGCTTGGCCCAAGCTGTTACATCTCTTTATCAGGAATTCATCTAAGTTTGCATTGCTTGAGCAAGGCACTCACATTCATTTCAACTCATTGGTTACTTATCCATTAAATGGGTTTCTTAACCATCACACTGGTTATTTAATTCGTACCCCATGGCTCCCCCAAGAAATAAAAAGTGCACTATAATTATATAAACTCTTAATTAAACTGAAGAATTCAGTGTTGCCATTACCAGTCAGTAATTCCACTCAATTAGGACAATAGACTTCCATTTATTACTGAACTCCTAATTGCTACTCATTTTCCTGGTTAGTAATTGCCAATCCTATCAGACAATGTGCTTAAAGAAAATTCTGCCATGAAATTATATTTCTCTCCATCACGGGAAAGGTGGAATCAGAGTCCTTACGTGGTCAGGAGTTGGGTCCTCTTCTCTAGCCCCATGTGTCTCCAGGCTCGGGGGCTTTAAAGGCTGGTGTGCCCCAGGGTTGGCTGCTGGTGCTGCGATCCGCAGGAGACTTACCCACAAAGGAAAGGCGTATCCAGGTAGCCAGAGAATCCCAAAGCCAAACCTAGCCGAAGAGGATGCAAAAACAAAACCACCCGAAGCGGTCTCCGCATTTCCAGAAGACTAAGTTCAAAGTCTCCAGGCAGGGCGCATTTTAGGTCTTGAGGTGTACGTCCACTGCAGGGGGCAGGTTCGGCATCTGCTGCTTCTCAGCCTCGGGAGACTCAAGACGGAAGTCCGAAGGTGGCAGCTGCGCCGCACCACGGCTGCGGCCAGCCGGCCTCTGCCTCTGCCTCCCCGGGTCTGTCTTCCGAGGTGGGTTCGCGAGCACTGGCAGGCGCCGGGGAAACTTGCCGGCACGCCGTCCGCCGCTTCGACACCCCGGCGGCCCCGCACGGGAGCTGGAACGAGTCCTGGCAGCCGGCTCCGCGGGAGCTCCCGCGCGGCGACCAGACGCGAGCGATCTACCCGCGGCTCGCGGATGCCTCGGCCCAGGAGCTGCGCGCCGCCCGCCCCAGCCCCGCCCCGGCCCGCGGAGCGCCCCGGCCCGCCTCGCTCCTCATGACCGTCTCCTAATTAGCCCAGAAGACTGCAACTCGCCGGCTAGCAAAGACACCCACGGTGGGGAAACTTGACAATTTATTCCCGGGCCCGGGGGAGGTCACCCGCAGTGCACCAGCGGATTGGCTGCGGCGCGGGTTGCGGCGGCAAAGCGCGCAGGCAGAGCGCGCGCAGCTTCTGATCCGCTCTGCCCAAGGCAGGGGGCAGGGAGGGCCGCCCCGAAGCAGCCCGCTGCTCAGTACCGTGTGAAAGGGATGGTGTCGGTGCCGGAACCACAAAACTGCCCCACTTCTCCAGATTGGGTGGTTTGGAAGAAATGCTCTTTGCTGTTTGGGTTTTTAGACGTCACACTCTGTGTCTTCCAGTTGACAATGGGCTCAAGCCATTTACAGCCGGAAGATGCTCTGAATGAAGTATCTACTCCAACTTCATGTTACAGAGGAGGGAACTGAAGCAGAAAGGATGAAGGAGCTGTGAAGGTGAGTGGGTGGAAAAGCTAGGCCTGGAGGCCGGGTGTCCTCACTCCTACTCTTTCTAAAGAGACCAGCGCTGCCCTTGGGGCTGCCTTCCTTACAGAGAGCTCCACCCTCAGGGGCATTCCCAAGAATACACAGCAGTGCACCGAGAACTCTGAAACTCTGGTGTCTTGCCCACAACCAGAGAGGTCAGTAAATCAGAGAGCATTATCTCCATCGTATACATTAAGACACTAAGTTTCTGAACTATGCCAACATAGTTCAGAAACTCCCCCGCCCCTGAGCTAGTTAGTAGGAAACGGAGTGGGCATGCAAACTCAAGCTTCCACAATAATTCCTGAATATCAGCCACCACACCTCAACGCTCTGCCCAAGGAGGTGCATGGAAGAGGAATTCCTGGAGGGGCTGCCTAGAAACCAGTGGCTGAGGATGACATCCTTGCAAATGGCACCAAGCCCCCTAACAGCAGGTGCTGCAGTGCCAGCTTGGGACATCCTGACCACAAAGCAGCTGGTAATAATTCTTTTTTTTTTCTTGAGACAGTTTCACTCTTGTTGTCCAGGCTGGAGTGCAATCTCGGCTCACTGCAGCCTCCGCCTCCCAGGTTCAAGCAATTCTTCTGCCTTAGCTTCCCAAGTAGCTGCGATTACAGGCATGTGCCACCACGCCCGACTAATTTTGTATTTTTAGTAGAGACAGGGTTTCTCCATGTTGGTCAGGCTGGTCTTGAACTCCTGACCTCAGGTGATCCACCCGCCTCGGCCTTCCAAAGTGCTAGGATTACAGGTGTGAGCGACTGTGCCCGGCCTCAGCTAGTAATAATTCTTATTGCCCACTCCATTTTAGTGCTTCTTGTCACATCTGCTCCTCATCAAAAGTGAACACACTCACTCACCCCCATCTCCCACTCTCACTGAGTCTATTCTGGCCTTTGCAACCTCCACCCATACAAATGGAGGAAACTATCAAAGTAGGGGAGAGAGAAACAGCAAGCTTCAGAGAACTCTCTCTGTGCCAGGAGAGCTAAGAGCTGCTAAGCCTCTCCCTGGTCCTTGAATACACAGATTCTAGAAGGGCTCCCATCCTAGTTGCCTTGTGTTTGGAATTTGAATACGCAGCACTCAGCATTTGAGGTATCCTTTCACTTTCCTGAGCAGAGAGTTGAGCCAGCTCACCAATGCTATCAAATCACCGGTTCTCTCCACTAGCAGCATCCAGGAACCCAGATGTCAGAAATGTAAATTATTGGGCCCATCCCTGAGCCACTGTATCAGAAACTCTAGGGGTGGGGCCCAGCAATCTATATTTTCAAAGTCCCACCCCCGCAACCCCAGGGGATTCTGCACACACTCAAGTTTGAGAACCACTGCTCTAAAAAGCTACTTGCCAGGGTCACCTGAAGGGGACAGAGTAAAGGTCAGGGTCAAAGTGGGCAAGTTGCACCGTGTATGAAAAAGTGCCGCCCCTCCCCTCAGCCACAGTTAGAGGCCCTCTAGGGAAAGTTTGGAAAGGAAATGAGTAGGATTGAGGCATAGGATTCTTCTTCTGACTTTGAGGATCACTGGCCTGACCCCATCCTCCTGTCATCTCAACACTTGTGGGCACAACACTGAGGGCTGCCTGGGCCAGACTTTGCAGCCCACATTATTTTGCCCTGGGCAGAATAATGTTCTATGTTCTATGATGTTCTATGACGCTGTGCTTGCGCTGCTGGCCCCTGGACTGAAGTCTCCTGCTCAGGGTCCAGGGCTCTCCTGCCTCTCTATAGAATCATTCTGGGGAGATGGGAGCTGTTCAAGTGACTGGTCCTGACTGTGGTGAAATCACAACAGCTTGATGGGAGCAAGTCCCTGCGCCTGCAGCCCAGTCCCACCAAGGGGACGCAGCTTTCCCATACCCCTAATGGGAAGAATAGTTCCTCGCTTTCCTGATTGTTGTGGGGACTAAACAGCACTTTGTGTTTTTGGATGAAAAATAAAGCACTATAAATATATAGGGCTTGGTGAACCCTTATCATCTCCATTCATTAAGACACGTGCAGTGAATGCTCTCATTCCATCATCACCTGACTAGAATCTGGCCTTGTCCCTTGGCCTCGGACATCACTGAAATGCAGGTCCTCTCGGTTGTGCCTGCTCTCCAAGGTGTATGTGACTAAGGGCCTAGGAGAGGGAAAACCAAAGGGAGTGATGCCCCAGCTTCAGTCCCAGTCTTTATGTCACTGAGGCAGTGTGCAGAGCATGAAATCACAGCTCCTTGATTTTCAAATGTTATGTTCTCATTTATTAAAACACGGTATAAAAACAGGAATATTACCAACTTAGATTATTGAGTGCTTACTGCACAGCACGAAGCATTATTCTAAGTGCTTTATTTGTGTTAATTCCTCAAAACAGCCCCATGAGGTAGGTACTATTATTATCTCTATTTTGTAGATGAGAAAGTGGAATTATAAATGCCAAATAACTTGTCCAAAGTCAGGTCAGGCATGGTGGTTCATGCCTGTAATCCCAGCACTTTAGGAAGCAGAGGCAGGAGAATCGCTTGAGGCCAGGAGTTCAAGACCAGCCTGTGCAACATAGTGAAACACCATCTCTACAAGAAAAAAAAAAAAAAAAGTAGCTAGCATGGTGGATTGTGCCTGTAGTCCCAGCTACTCAGGAGGTGAGAGGATCACTTGGGCCCAGAAGTTTGATGTTGCAGTGAGTCAAGACGGTGGCACCGCACTGCAGCCGGGGCAACAGAGCAAGACCGTCTCTAATAAAAAACAAAAACAACAAAACCTAAATTCCAAAGTTTGAAATCACTTTTAGGATGTTATATTTTAATTCATTTATGTGCAACAAACATTAATGACACCCCGATCGTATACAAAGCACCCTGTTAGTCACCATGGGTAGGACGGGTAGAATTCAGAGAAAAGGCAAAGAGGACATCTACAACTTCAGTAAAAGACAGGCAGGCAGTGGACGCGGTAGCTCATGCCTGTAATCCCAGCACTTTGGGAGGACAGGGTGGGTGGATCATTTGAGGTCAGGAGTTCGAGACCAGCTTGGCCAACATGGTGATACCTCATATCTACTAAAAATACAAAAATTAACTGGGTATGGTGGCACACACTTGTAATCCAGCTACTTGGGAGGCTGAGGCACGAGAGTTGTTTGAACTCAGAGGCAGAGGTTGCAGTGAGCCGAGATTGTGCAACCGTACTCCAGCCTGTCAACAGGGCGAGACTCCATCTCAAAAAAAATAAAATAAATAAAATAAAATACACCAAACCAAACAAAAAAGCAGTATTACACAACTAGGAAGTGGCAGAGCTGAATTGAAACCTGGGCAGTTTGGCTCCAGAACTCAATTCCTTCCGTGAACTTAATGCTGTATTGCTCACGACAAAAAGTTAAGAGAAGAAAGAAGACTCTGCCCTTTCTTTGATGTGTCATACTGAAAAAACATACAAATATGTAAAATATATATCGATGGAAAATACGAATTTTTTTCTTAATATGTATTACATTTTCTACATTTTTACAATGAGCATATATTGTATTTATAACAGCATAACTTTCTAATTTTATAGACTACTATTTCTATGGAGCATATATTGCATTTATAACCAGCAACATTTTTTGTTATTATTTTTATAGATGATCATCTCTATTGAGGGCTCAGCCATGAGGCAATCCGTGAGCCTCCTGGGAAGCCTAGAGGTTTGTTTCTACATGTCTGGTGGCTGCAGAATTTGGAGAGCCGTGCCAACTGCAGTACCAGCCAAACTGAGGAATGGGGGATTATCTGCTCACAGCCAGATCAGGGTGAGAGAAAAGAGACCAGCAAATAGCCCTGACACATGCGTAGACTACAAAGTATGTTGCAGGTGGGGGGAGCATAAACAAACGCATGGAGCATATTAAGAAGAAAGTCGGGGCGGGCGGGGTGGCTAATGCCTGTAACCCCAGCACTTTCAGAGGCTGAGGCGGGAGAATGACTTGAGGTCAGGAGTTTGAGACCAGCCTAGCCAACATGGTGAAACCCTGTCTCTACTAAAAACATATAAAATTAGCCAGGTGTGGTGGCCAGCGCCTGTAATCCCAGCTACCTGGGAGGCTGAGGCAGGAGAACCACTTGAACCTGGGAGGTGGAGGTTGCAGTGAGCTGAGATAGCACCACTGCACTCCAGCCTGGGGGACAGAGTGAGACCCTGTCTCAAAACAAACAAACAAACAAACAAACAAAGACTGGGTAAACCCGTTGCTAGGAACAAAAGCTTCCTGTCAAGCAGTAGCCTGGTGTGGGTCTTGGAACTTTCCTCCAGCAAAGTGGGCAGCATGGCCTATGAACCAAAAGCTTTGAAACAGATACCCACAAATGGGCTCTGTCACATCTGGTGTCACATTCAGGAGCACCTAATCTTTCACGTTTGCCTTGGGACCCATCTGGGGTGGGGGCAGGTGGGGTGGTGACAGGTGGGGTGGGTATCAGCAGCCTCTCTTCCTGAGCCTTACTCAAGTCACACACAGGGGCAGGCCAGGACTGGAACCAACTTTTCTGTCTTAGTTCCAAGCGCTTTGCCACCCATGTTGCCAATCTAGGTAAAATTGTAAATCTGAAAGATGACACCTTAACTACAAGTTCCTTTAACCCCGGAGAAAGTTAAATAAAAATAATGTAGTGGGCACCATGCTTACTAGAAGTGTTATAAATATCAATACAATGAAACATTTGAAACCGATGGCACTCTGAAAGGACAGCTATGGTAAATGAGGAAAACAACACGAAAAAGGCCATTATTTTGCTTAGTGGGCGAGTTTTCCATTCACAACTACACGTATGTTTGTTACAACTGGGAAATCTGTTATGTTTTGTTGACAACTCAGACTGTTTCTACATTCCTGCCACATCGCTGGGAGATTTCCAGGCTCAGGGAGATAATACGTTCATGTGTTTAGGCACCAGGGCTTTTAGTGTATTTATGATTTAACAGAAGTTTCTTTTCGGTCATAAAATATAAAATTATGATGACCGGCTCAAAGGTCTGGAGGGACGAGCTTGGGAAAAGGAAATTACCCTACTAGTCTAACAATGCTACCCTTCTCTTCAAAACAGATCCTCAGAGCTGCTTCAACCACTACCCTATATCCAAAGAGTCTCTAAAATAAAGGAACAGTATGCCCCCAAAAGTTCTAACAACCTCTAGGGAGATAGGGGATGGTAAGAACAAGGCAGTTTGAGTCAGAAAGATCTGAGTTCTGAGGCCCACTCCGTCACCAGCCCGTGAACTTGGCAAATCGCTTCAACCTCTCTAAGCTTTCAGTTTCTTGAACAATTGAGAGCAACATTCTCTCCTCGCAGGTTGTCATCAAAAGCTGCAAAGAACTGCCCTCTAACCAGAGGTGGTTGTCAGTACTTCTTTGGGGGCCAGTGCCCCCTTATTTTATACACACACACACACGCACACACACACACGCAAAAACAAGTTCCTGGCCACTGTTCTCTGAGGTCATTACTAACCTGGGTGTACTTGTCTGAGACCAAGTTCTGGGCACAGCTGGAACACCTAAGTCATTGTGGCCACTCAGGCTTCGCCTCTGCAGACTGCTCTCCCTCCTCCTGGGGAGGGGAAGAAAGGTTTCTGGGCTTTCTGAGAGGGAATGGCAGGAGTGTTTGAGTGGGGAACAGCAGAGGAGAAAGCTGGAGTGGATGATGCTTTCCTGAGGGGCTTTGTCAGGCAGGCCTGAGAACAAACCTGGTCTCAACCTTCCCCCAGAGTCCCCCTGGAGCTTGGGGTGATGAGTTAAGAAACTATAATAGAAGCTGAACAGAAACTATCAGTCATATCCCCACAACTTTCTTTCTTTTTTTTTTTTTTTTTCTGAGACAAGAGTCTCATTCTATTGCCCAGGCTAGAGTACAGCGGCATGATCTCGGCTCAATGCAACCCCCGCCTCCCAGGTTCAAGCTATTCTCCTGCCTCAGCCTTCCGAGTAGCTGGGATTACAGGTGCCCACCACCACGTCCCGCTAATTTTTGAATATTTAGTAGACATGGGGTTTCGCCACGTTGGCTAGGCTGGCCTCGAACTCCTGACCTCAAGTGATCTGCCCACCTCAGCCTCCCAAAATGCTAGGATTATAGGTGTAAGCCACTGCACCTGGCCATATCCCCACTACTTTCTAGGTCATTTTTTTTTCCCAGGGGGTTTTGTGCACAAAAAGGTCATTTTTGATTCCCTGTTAGCTCAGGCGGCTGCTGGGTTTTCCACCATGCTCTCCTGCAGCCCCACTTCTCTCCCTGGGAGGGCTCTCGTTTGTTCCCCACATGGGAGGAGTGGAGAAAGAGAATTCATTCTGCAGACCCGTTCTCCCTGCAGTTGGAAGGAGCAGATTGCCCCACTCATGTCTCGCAGTGCATGCTTGGAAGGCCACTGCTCCACTGCCACCAGGAGGCCAGTGCTAGGCAAAGGGCCCCCACTGTGTGACTGGCCGCTTTTTACGGTTGCTGCCTCTGTAGGAAATGCTCTGAAGGGATTTTGGAAACCATGGGGTATCCAACAAATGTTTCAAAGTACATGCTTCACTTTCAGTAGGCATAAGCTTTGTAACCCCTGATATATAGATCGGAGTCTGAATATGCTTAGATCTCAGAATGGAAGGGTTTCTAAAGAAAAACTCCAGAAATACCCGAATTCAGATGTAAAAAAATGTGTGAGAATCAAGAACAAAGCCAGCGAAAGCAGAGGGAGTGTGAATAACCTTTCATTTCAAGCTGCTTTCCCCACTAGAGACAGTCATGATCTGTACAGCACTATTTGATGCAAATGCCTCTCAGAAAAGAGCCAGTGGATAATAGATAAAAAGATTATCTGTGACATTATGAAAAATGAAAGTTTAAAAACGGCTACAAGTCCCATAAAAAAAAAATCCCAAACTTTATTCAGTCTTGTTGAAAGGCAACAGCGGAACTGTGTTTTGTTCAGCCCCTGAGGTCCCTGCCTCTTCCGACATTGTTCTAATACCTTCCACCAGCTCATCTGTTTTCAAAAATCTTTCCTGCTGCTTTCTCTTTGCTGGAAACATAAGGTCTGAGAAGCTATCACAGCTCTGTTTCTTTTCCCTAACTGGACTCTGATGCTGGAAATTCAAGTGCTGCAGCTCCTGCCCCTCTCTCTTCCCCGTCATCCCCCTCTGTGCTAAACCACCGGCTGCACACTTGATTTAACAGATGAATTACAGATTCAAGGCATGGGTTTCCAGGGCAGGAAAGAGTCTGATTTTTGTCCAGGTCTCTCTTGATTGGCTCAGCATGGAAGTCTTTCATTTAATGGGCCAGGTCCTGCTGAGAACACCTCTGCTGGCACCACACCGATTTCTTTCTTTGCTCGAGAGAGGAGCAGAGATCCTAAAGAGAGATTTTCCATCTTCCAGATTTCTGATGTGCTCACTACATATCATTCCTTTTAAACAGAGCATTACGAGTGTAACCCAAGACTCCAGGAAACATTTGATTCATCTGACCAACCATCTTTGATCTCAAAGTTGGCCGAGGTGTTGTTGAAGAACCTATTTAACACCTAGGCCACAAAAATATGCCTTTTTCTTCCACCCAAGGAGATAATACTGTGCGGCGGCAGTTCAGTGTGAGGGTGTGGAGGGGACTACCTTGTTCAAATTCCAGTTCTGGCACCTCGTAGATGGGTGGACTTTGAGCAAGTTTCAATGTCTGAATTTCTCTATTTGCAAAGCAAATACAATAAGATGATCAGATTGAACCATATAGGACTGCTAATATTTGACTGTTTTTGATTCCAAAAAGATTATTAGATTGGACCACATACAATTACCAATATTTGACTGTTTTTGACCTACGAAAATGGCAGTTTCATATGGTTCATCCTAATACCCACCTCAAAGGGTGACTGTGAGGATGGAAGGCAGAAAGTCATATAAAGTGCAGCACCAAAGTGCCTGGGATGCAGCATATGCTGAGTAAAGGTTATTATTGCTGTTATTGTCAAGGAGCTTACAGGAATCACCTGCTGTATACAGGTGCCGCAATGTAAAACACTCAGATCAGTCACCCAGTTGCCAAGGACCATCTAGGCCAGGTGATGCAGTGCTAACAAACATCATTAAGGGTAGAGAAAGATGTGCACTCAGTCCAAACTCTGTCTCATTTCCTCTTGAAAAATCCCTTCCTGGGCAGGCGTGGTGGCTCACGCCTGTAATTCCAACACTCTGGGAGGCTGGGATGGGAGAATCTCCTGAGCCCAAGAATTCAGGAACAGCCTCAGCAGCATAGTGAGACCCTATCTCTACAAAAAGTTAAAAAAATTAGCCAGCATGGTGGTATGTGCCTGTTGTTCCAGCTACTCGGGAGGCAGAGGTGGGAGGGTTGCTTAAGTCCAGGGGGGTTGATGCTGCAGTGAGCCGTGATGGCATCACTGCACTCCAGCCTGGTAACAGAGCGAGACTCTGCCTCAAAAAAGAAAAAAGAAAAATCCCTTGCCATATGGAATGCTGCTCCCTTCCCATTCTGGGGCAATTTTACCCATTCCTCGTGGCTTTTATAAGCCAGTTGGTATGACTGGAATTGGAATTAGACCTAAACTACTCAAATGGAGATTCCAAAAACATGTTTGAAAACAGACATCAACCCAAGACTGTGTATCACACTGTGTGCCTCCTTCCTCTGTTTCCTGCAAGTAGTGAAGAGAAAGTATCCAAGTTATTGCAATTGTTGGAGGAAGAGTAAAATAGAGAAATTAGGAAAATCTGTGGACAAGTGCTGACCTCAAGGACAGGAACAGTAAATATTAACCTGCAAACTGAATGGGATTGAACAGCAGGGTCTCCGGAGGCAAATCCACCCAGAACGTAAATATGCAGCTAGCTTTCCCACACCAGTTCAGGATGCAAGCCTTAGTGCTGAGAACTCGAGAAACATCAATGCAATGGGCAGGCATCCTGTGCTTTCTGGAGTGCCTGTCTACCAGTGCTATCCCAGAGTACAATGCAAAGCTTCAGTCATGCTCCCAATCGCATCATTTCCTGGAGCAATTCTTGAGATGTTTAACCCTAAATAGAATCCTTCCCTTCCTTACATGCACCCCAACAAATACACTCCCCTACTTTAATGAAACCATTCTCCGTTGGCCTAATCATAATTATACTGAAGGCCTGCTTGCTTCTTTTTAAATTATGAAATATTTTTGGACTACAGGAAAAGTATAAGATAACATAAGAATACATGTAAGGAAAACCTGTAGAGCCACCATATAGCTCGAGAAATATATATTTCAGATATCTTCCCACAGGGTACACACTCACCAATTTGATATTTATCATGCACGGTATGGCATTTATACTTTTGCTATATTTGTACATAGATACAAACGCCATGTAGCATTGTTCCGAGTGTTTTAAAACTTTATTTTGGCTGGGCGCGGTCGCTCATGCCTGTAATCCCAGTACTTTGGGAGGCTGAGGCAGGAGGATCACTTGAGGTCAGAAGTTCGAGACCAGCCTGGTCAACAAGGTGAAACTCTGTCTGTACTAAAAATACAAAAATCAGCCAGACATGGTGGTGCATGCTTGTAATCCCAGCTACTTAGGGGGCTGAGGCAGGAGAATAGCTTGAACCCGGGAGGTAGAGGTTGCAGTGAGCTGAGATTGCGCCGCTGCACTCCAGTCTGGGCGACAGAGCAAGACACTGTCTCCAAAATAAATAAATAAATAAATAAATAAATCTTTATTTCATTGGTTTTGTCCCACATGTAGCCTTCCACAACTTCTAAACAAGAGATTCTAATTCACTGGTCCCATTAGGGGTTATTCGCCTTGAACCAACTGGCTAGATTGTGGGTAATAGTGAGGGTGATCATCCCGTAGAATTCAAACTCGGATATTTTTAAGAGTGAAGATATCCACTGTTAACAACTACAGCAGGCATAAATTGGGGCTGTTTGAGGCAAACCAGGACCTATGGTCACCTTGGTGATGGCAGATCAGTTCCTGTGTTAATATACACGATCCGTATGACCGACTAGAAGCCTCTTACGTTGCAACATCTGATAGGGCTCTCGGAAGGAGTTCATTTGTTTGTGCCTCTTTTGGCAGAAAAGTCATTAATGAGAACCTCAGTTTCCTGGTTAGTCAAATAGGGGATTCTGGAAGAGAAGGGGGAGTGTAGCTCTAGCGACCCTCCTGATGCTGCTCTGTTTCAGGCCTGTGTTGTAAAGTGCTCTGAGCGCAAGAAAACATCAGCAGCCCCGCAGAAAGCCACAGCACCCCCCAGAGGACTAGAGTCTCCTTTCTGTGTGTCGGTCCAGCTGTTTCCACAGCAGGGCAGGGACAGTTTGCCCCCTGCAGGACCACCAAAAGTTGACTGGTCAGGACTCTCCACTGCTTTTTCACACAGCATCTTAATTGGCCTGTTTCTATGGAAATAAGCTTACTGCTAATCAGGTTTTCTCTCAGCTCCCAACTGGTTACCAACACACCCCTCAGATTTGAAATAGTGCTGAATTAGATGCTTGCTAAGTAAGTAAATAGGAGCCAGAAAGGATATCAGAGGATTTAGTAATTTTGGTTTCCCTTTGAAAAAAAGAAACCAGACACTGAGCTTACTCAACACCTTGAAAAGCAGGGTGCAGAGGCGCAAGGAGAACCTACGTGCTCCTGGCTGGGTGAGGCCAAGCTTCCACCTGTGTGCCAGAGCTTCTGGAATGAAGACAGAACCAGAGAAACACTGAAGTTTTCAGTCACTGCCCCAGCACACGCCCTTCGTGGCTGGCAGGACGAGGGATTCCTCCTGGTTGCTCCCCCTTCCTTCTTCAGAGCAAGGCCAGCACTCGCCTCCCTGGAACAGGGGCCTGTGATGTGAAGGGGTGCTCTGGGGCGGCACTAAGCATGGCGTTCTGGGCCTGTCTCTGTACTGCCCCCAGGGCTGGCTCAAGTTCGCTGGCGGCTGTGGCTGAAGTCGCAGCATGCCACCCAAGATGCCTTCTTTATTCTGGCTCTGTATTTAGGCATTAGGATGCACAGCCCTTTTATCAACGGTTGTTCCCCCTCCCAAATTGCATTTGACCAGTTTCATTTCTGCCTGAAATTAAAACACAGAACTTATAAATCCCAAGCTGTCACAGCGTGAATGAAACCCTAGAAATAAATCCAGTCTAATGACAGAGCGATCCGGAGACCTCAGTGGGAAACAAGATACTTTGTTTAATAATTATCAGCCTGCTTTCAGGGCCTGTCTGCTAAAGCAGTGGTGTCGGAAGCTGCAGAGAGAAGAATTTTTTCCCCAGATTTCACCCTGGGAAAGACTGAAGCCATTTAAAACCAGACTGGATGCTTTTGATTTACATTTCTGATATTAAATGCAGAGCGGCTGTCTACATTTATGCTACAGGGCATTACTTCATTGCAAAGAAACAGGGTGGTGGCAGAGATCCAGTTTCCTAATGAACAAGCTTATCTGGAGGAAAACAGCTTTTCACACCGTAACAAACAATGAACACCTCTTAGATAACAAATTCAACGGCAAAAATATAGCATTGTACATGTCACAGTCCCGTAATTTAATGGAGGCACTTGCAGCATTAGTGGTTTACATTAATTTTTAAAATTAATTTTGTTTGGCCCGCAGGGAAAATATTTTCATTTTTGTTTCTGATATCCTGCAGCTAATTAACACTGCTTACCGCTGCTCTACAGAGCTATCCATAATCGTCCACTTGGTAGCCAGAGGCCATTTTTGAAAGAAGAATGCTGGAAGAGGGGCAGAAGGCAGGTTTTTTTGCTTTCTTCCACAAAGAAAGGCTCGCCCAGATGGACAGAGTTGCTCGGCAGAGGCCTGAGCCGTGCGGTGCGGGTTTCAGGGGTCGTGGTGCCTGGAAGGCAGCCTTGGATGGGCCCAAAAGGCTCTTTCTTCACTCACTCTCCACCACTCCCCCAAAAACAGAAGCTCCCGGAGCTGGTGACTCTCAGCATTACCTGGGAAGTTTCTGTGAAGGTGTAGATTACTAGGCCCCACCTCACACCCATGAATCACTTCCTCTGCCTCCGCCCCTCCCATGAAATAGTTAACAACTGGCTACTTAGAAAACAAGCCCCCTCTCCCTCTGCCTAGGGCAGGCAGATCAGGGAATTCACTGCTAATCACTGCGGTTGTGATTTCTGATTTCAACTGGCAGCAAAGAGAATTGAACTGGGGTCCCCAGAGAGCAGCCAGCTCCACAAGGCAGACCTTGAGCTTGTTAGGCTGTGGTGCTGCCATGCGATTATCAATTTTAAATTAATCTCCCCAGTCTCTTTAAAGTGGTTGCTAAAAATATAATCTCTGGGATATCTTACCGTAAGACTTAACTAAAGGGAGAAATTTGGATAATAATTAAGTGCTTCCCTCCGCCTAAGCTTCCTGTAAAACACTTCTGGAGACTAGGCTAATCCACGGGCAGCAGGAAGACCAGCCAGGGGCGGCTCCAAGGTCTGAGCGAGCTGGTTTATAAGTTACACACTTTCTCTAAATAAAACTTAAACAGGCAATATGCGTTTGGACAAAAGGTTAAAGATACAGTACTACACTGTATTAAAACAAATCCTTCCCTATTTTTAACCCAAAGAAGTTTGGGAGGAAAAGCCAAAAAAAATTGTCTAGACATACTTTTGCTAAGCTCATGAGGGAGTCGTTACAAACTCACTTTATAGGGACATAATCTAGGTTATATATACAACACATTTTTTTTTTAAAGGCAGCAACATGGTGGGACAATATGAACAAAAGTGAAAGGAGTTCTTATTTGCAAGAAAAGGGCTCTCTGTAGAAACATCTCTGGCCTTGTAGAAGGCTCAAGTCAAAAGCAGACACATTTTCGAAAAGCTACTAAGAACGATGAAGAGGGAAATGAACAGCAATTCATTCACAAAACTCAGCATCCTACCACACTCTGCAGCTCTCTGCTAAATGAAAAGATGCTTCTGTACCTTGAATTCTGTGAAGTGGGGAGTCCCAGGCTTCCCCAGAGGGGAAAATACCTGTGGTATTTTTCCTTTCCTTTTCCCCTGACCTTCCTATTTCTTTGGGCAACATGGTGGGAAGGGGTAACTTAAAGCAAGAGCTCTGAACAAATATACATACTCTCCACATGCAGCCATTCAAGTCGGAGAATGCAGGCTGCTAGAGGGTCCAGTGGGAACCCACTCCGTAGGCCTCAGCCTGAAATACGGGACGCTTTGTATACTCAGCTTGATGTGGAAGGAAGGGTTGGGGCGGGGGAGAAGGGAGAGGATGTGGATGGAGGAAAGAGTGCGGGTCTGAAAAGGGCTGAGAAGACAGCCTGTGTGAAGCTTTCATAAAACCACACTGCCTTCTTTTAATGATAACGATAAAGAAAACCCCCAACTTCATAAAATTCCATTAATTCTATAATTTCCTTTCTTCGATAAGAGCAAAGAATAAAACAACTCATTACCTCTACTACCAACTAGATGTCTGACCTTGAAAGAACGACTTAACCTCTCTGGTTAAAAAAAAAAAAAAGTGGGTTGGGTAAGACAAGCTCTAAAATTCTGATTTTATTCTTCTGGTTGAAAGAAAACAAAACAAAATGAAACAAAACCTTACTATACATAGACCAAAGCTCAATTTTGGCCCCACCTTTGACTAAATGATGAAAAATTAGAATGGGGAATGGTAAAATAGACATTTTTACTGTGTGAACAATATAAAATGTAAAGGAATTTAGAAACAAGTCAACTACAACACATTAAAAAAATGCCTGAATTAAGATGAAATAAAAGTGATAGTAGAGTCTCTTTTATAGTCAGGGAAGGCTCCCCAAACCTTGGTGAATGGAAACATGGCTTACTAGGAACCAGGTCTGTTCTTTGTTAAGGCTAAGGTTGGATGGGGAGAAGGGGATCGGGTGGGTAAAAGTACTGTAGTAGGTAACAAACAGCATACATTTCCAAACTGACGTGTGCATAGTTAGTCTCTGGTTAAGAGCCCAATGAATCTCAACATTTTTTTTTCTTTGAAACAGGTTGGAGGTTGCTCAGGTTGGAATGCAGTGGTGCAATCATAGCCTAGAACTCACTGGCTCAAGCGATCCTCCCACCTCAGCCTCCTAAGTAGCCGGGACTATAGGCACATGCCATCGCACCCGGCTAATTTATTTATTTATTTATTTTTTGAGACGGAGTTTCGTTCTTCTTGCCCAGGTTGGAGTGCAATGGCACAATCTCGGCTCACTGCAACCTCCGCCTCCCAGGTTCGAGCAATTTTCCTGCCTCAGCCTCCCGAGTAGCTGGGATTACAAGCATGAGCCACCATGCCCAGCAGATTTTTTTGTATTTTTAGTAGAGATGGGGTTTCACCATGTTGGTCAGGCTGGTCTCGAACTCCCGACCTCAGGTGATCTGCCCACCTCGGCCTCCCAAAGTACTGGGATTACAAGCGTGAGCCACCGCACCAGGCCTTATTTAAAAATTTTTTTTGAAACAAAGGGGTCTCACTGGGTTGTCCAGGCTAGCTTCAAACTCCTGGCCTCAAGTGATCCTCCTGTCTTGGCCTCCCAAAGTGCTGGGATTACAGGTATGGGCCACCACACCCCGCCTCAACTATTTTTTTGGTTACAGATTCTATTTGAAAATCTGATGAAAGCTAAGAACCTTCTTCTGAGGCAAATGCACAAGCACACAAACAAAACTTTAAATACACTTTCAGCGGACTCCTGGGCTCCTTTAAAGTTCGTCTGCAAATCCTGTTGTATCTGTTAAACACAACGTAAAACTTCCTGTTCTGGGCCTAGACACTGGAACATCTATTTGTTCTTCCATTTGCCTTGAAGGTTTGTAGTGTTCCCACGTTCTCAAGAAAAAATGTCTTTTTCAATTAAAAAATAACCTGACTCTCCCTGCACACCCAAGCAATTCTGCAGGGAGTCTGGTGTGTTCGGCTCAAGAGCAAAAGGTTGACAAACAGAAGACCTGCAGCTGCAGCCCTCATGGCCTAAGCACCTTCAGAGGTGGGGCTTGTATCCTGAGGCTGAATTCGGAACTGTTTTTCCACAGGAGAGAATTCCTACCAGTAAATAAGTCTGTGTCCCCTCCTATTAGAGACTGCCCTCTTTCTGACCTACTTCACCCACCCTTTTGACCTGCCTTCCTTCCCGAAGAACTAATAGGAAACGTGGTACCTGGTGAGGGGGAGGACCGGCAGGAAGCAGCCTCCTGGAATGTCAATGATGCTGGGACAAGCACACCTACCCCATTCCCATTCAGCAGGCAGCCGCGCTACAGCGCAGGGCACATCTGCATAGCTGAAGGTCAGGATGAAGTCAGACTGGCTTTCAGCCCTGAAACTCCACTGTTTCAGGGTTGCAAGTGTGAAACTGTCTAGTACGTCTACTCTAATTGGCACTGGGCTACTGAATGATAAGAGACGGGAATGTGCTTTGAGGCCCAGTGCACACCACCGAGTCAGTGCTGGTTACGTTCGAAGGCACTGTGTTGTGGAGCCCCAAGTGGCTAAAATGGCTGGCTTCTAGAGGGTCTGTGTCCTGGCCTCGAAGACATCTTGGAGGGGCTGTCCTGCGAACGTAATCAACTTCACAGCAGCCTGCTTCTCAGAGCAGTTGGTCATCCTCTAACTTCCTGCTTCTTCCAGACTGATTATGAATCACGTTTGAAGTGGAAAGAAATGGTGGCTTAGGGGCAGATTCTCCCCGACTTCCTACTCCAGCCAATCTCCCAACTAAATGGGTCCAAAAACCTCTCCTCAAGAAAGTGACAAACGAGGCACTAAATCAGAGGAATTGCGAATTCAATCACTTAGCCTGAATGGAGAGAGCCTTACAAGATGAATTCCATCACATTAAATAGCTTGACTCATGTCAGGAGAAAGCAGTCTACAAACCACTGGAAGGAAAGCTTGAAAAGATGGTTTATTAATTGCACCTGCTCTGTCTTATCCCTCGGCAGGGTAGGCTTGAAACCCATGTCTCCAGCATTGAAGGAGATGGAATGAAATGTTTCATGGGTAAATATGTGAACAAGATTGCCAACCTGATTTCTCATGAAATAAAGCAAATAAGGAACAGGGCAGTACCATTTTTTTTTTTATTAGCATATTAATTGCTTAGAAAAAAGAATCCCATTGTCTCAAGAAAAAAAAGTCCTTAAGAGCCAAACTGTTCATCTCAATTTCATTTGAATTATTATTTGAAAGGATTAAGTCTGTTAAAGTGACACTTCTCAGCATTGAACTGAGATAGCAAAGCTGCCTAACTTGATTTTTCTAAAATGTTCCTCCCTTCATCTTTTTTTTTTTTTTTTTTTTTTTTTTTAAAAAAAAGAGAATATAAGGCTGGGCACGATGGCTCATGCCTGCAATCTCAACACTTGTGGAGGCCGAGATGGGTGGATTGCTTGAGCTCAGCAGTTTGAGACCAGCCCGGCCAACATGGTGAAACCCTGTTTCTACTAAAAAACAAAAATTAGCCAGGTGTGGTGGCATGTGCCTGTAATCCCAACTATTTGAGAGACTGAGGTGGGAGGATCACCTGAACCCTGGGAGGTTGAGGCTGCAGTGAGCCATGATCGCACCACTGCACCACTCCAACCTGGGCAATGGAGGGAGACTCTGTTTCTCAAAAAAAAAAAAAAAGAAAGGAAAGAAGAAAAGAAAAGATAATATAACTTAGGCATCTTAGACCTGTTGGTTTGGCTATAGCTAGCAACATCCTTAACCAAAGAAAGACCCAGAGAAAATGAATTTGCTGGAGAGTATGTCTTACTAACAGTCTTAATTTAAAAAAATGAAATCATGATAATATGGCTAAGTATAAACAAGAAAAATTTGGGTAGGTCCCAGTATAGAACAGGCCTCGTTCCTTAACTATGTCAGAAGTTGGGAAAAATAATGAAGAGGGAGACTGATTCTAGGTTTTGTATTTCACTTCACAGTGAACTCAATGGCAAATCCAGAAGAAGCATATTGTTTTGGTGCTCCAGTTTACTAACGTTTATAGTTGGAAGAAAAATAATTACTTCAGCAAGATGGGGTTACAAAGAGTCCTGGACTTAGAATAAAGACATGTGATTTCTAGTGCCACCTCTGTCTCAGGTGATTTCATTGGTCAAAAGGGAGAAACTAAGGACAGAAAATGTGTGCAGCATGAACACTTCCTTGCCTTCATGTCTTGCTCATGGCAGACATCACTAATCGATTTAGCCTTTGATGCCTTCATGGCCCAGAATCTTCAATACAAGCCTCCAGGCAGCCAACTAACAAACTATAGATAGCAGGACAATTGAAACTTATTTGCCATCTCTAGACTACATGATCTTTAAGGGCCCTTTTAGCTCTAACTTTCTAGGATATCTTCTGCAAATTATTTTCATATTCTACTAGGAATCTACTGAGGACAAAACACATATGGACAAAAGGCCAGGCGCGGTGGCTCACGCCTGTAATCCCAGCACTTTGAGAGGCTGAGGTGGGTGGATCACAAGGTCAGGAGATCGAGACCATCCTAGCTAGCACAGTGAAACCCCATCTCTACTAAAAACACAAAAAATTAGCCGGGCGTGGTGGCGGGCGCCTGTAGTCCCAGCTACTCAGGAGGCTGAGGCAGGAGAATGGCGTGAACCTGGGAGGCGGAGCTTGCAGTGAGCTGAGATCGCACCACTGCACTCCAGCCTGGGCAACAGAGCAAGACTCCATCTCAAAAAATAAAAAAACAAATAAAGAAAAAAATAAAAAAAACCCAATAAAACACATATGAACAAAAATGCTTTATGATGTTGCCATAGTTGGGGAAAAAACGTGGCTTAGTAAATTGTTTTCATGTTTCAGTGATTAGAGAGTCTCCAGACAAAAAACATGGTATGTTCTGAAACTAAGAAACTGTTGTCATAGCTGTGGCTATACATCAACTGCTCATCAACCTTGTTGATCAACCCAAAATGACAATAATCTCAGACAAGCCAATGTCAATTTGTCAATTAAGTAGCTAAGACTGGTAACAGGTAATGTTATGTATCACTTATATATTCCCTACACTGAAGGATTTAAGTTACCTTAAAGGACCAAAAGGATAAAGGATTTAAAGTACCTTAAAGGACCAAAAGGATTTAGGGTACCTTTAAAAGATAACAGGGAAGGGGGAGGATTTTTAAAATTATTGGTAGAAGAGAAGGAAAAATAAACCATGTGGGTATGCACAGTGGAGATGGGAATGAAGTCTGCCCATCACTTAATCACTTATTTATAACAGATGGGCCAGCAAGCTGGCTCTAGGCTTCCAGCAGCCATGGTGATGATGGGAACCTAAGCAGTTGCACAGTTCATGGGAGTTGCAAGATAAAGGAAAACCAACTCTTCAAAAAAGGCTCAATTATTCCTAACTCTGCAATCAGAGTGTTATTTCTCCCAAGGATCTACGTAAGCAAAACAACACATAGCACAAGCACACTAAATAATATTTTTTTCTACTCATTCCTTCAAAAGTCCTGGCATTGGTGTCATAGGGTTATTAGAGCCTCTATCTGCAGAGCGTATGGTGCTGTTCTAAACTGGGATACCAGAAAGGCTAACTCTGGTTCTCTGCTGGTTTGTCTTACTCCAGATCCTCCGGAGTAGTATTTCCCAAACTGTGTTCCA